>NW_027370163.1:0-37754 GCF_046119375.1 Phyllobates terribilis
AAGCTAAAAATTTCAGAATTGCACAATGCAATGTGGAGATATTACTGTTTGTGCATTTACAATATTCATTGATTTTTGCCATTGAAAAACATGTTTTTCATATACCAGAAATGTTTGAAGCTACTGACTGAATGAAAGGAGCTGGCATCTCACTCTCTTTGAATCTTCTTTATCATGCTAGGATTAACAGGAAAAAGCAAAAAATTTCAGAATTGCACCTTGCAATGTGGAGATATGACTGTTTGTGCATTTACAATATTCATTGATTTTTGCCATTGAAAAACATGTTTTTCATATACCAGAAATGTTTGAAGCTACTGACTGAATGAAAGGAGCTGGCATCTCACTCTCTTTGAATCTTCTTTATCATGCTAGGATTAACAGGAAAAAGCTAAAAATTTCAGAATTGCACCGTGCAATGTGGAGATATTACTGTTTGTGCATTTACAATATTCATTGATTTTTGCCATTGTAAAACGTTTTTCATATACCAGAAATGTTTGAAGCTACTGACTGAATGAAAGGAGCTGGCATCTCACTCTCTTTGAATCTTCTTTATCATGCTAGGATTAACAGGAAAAAGCAAAAAATTTCAGAATTGCACCTTGCAATGTGGAGATATTACTGTTTGTGCATTTACAATATTCATTGATTTTTGCCATTGAAAAACATGTTTTTCATATACCAGAAATGTTTGAAGCTACTGACTGAATGAAAGGAGCTGGCATCTCACTCTCTTTGAATCTTCTTTATCATGCTAGGATTAACAGGAAAAAGCTAAAAATTTCAGAATTGCACCGTGCAATGTGGAGATATTACTGTTTGTGCATTTACAATATTCATTGATTTTTGCCATTGAAAAACATGTTTTTCATATACCAGAAATGTTTGAAGCTACTGACTGAAAGGAGCTGGCATCTCACTCTCTTTGAATCTTCTTTATCATGCTAGGATTAGCAGGAAAAAGCAAAAAATTTCAGAATTGCACCTTGCAATGTGGAGATATTACTGTTTGTGCATTTACAATATTCATTGATTTTTGCCATTGAAAAACATGTTTTTCATATACCAGAAATGTTTGAAGCTACTGACTGAATGAAAGGAGCTGGCATCTCACTCTCTTTGAATCTTCTTTATCATGCTAGGATTAACAGGAAAAAGCTAAAAATTTCAGAATTGCACCGTGCAATGTGGAGATATTACTGTTTGTGCATTTACAATATTCATTGATTTTTGCCATTGAAAAACATGTTTTTCATATACCAGAAATGTTTGAAGCTACTGACTGAATGAAAGGAGCTGGCATCTCACTCTCTTTGAATCTTCTTTATCATGCTAGGATTAACAGGAAAAAGCAAAAAATTTCAGAATTGCACCTTGCAATGTGGAGATATTACTGTTTGTGCATTTACAATATTCATTGATTTTTGCCATTGAAAAACATGTTTTTCATATACCAGAAATGTTTGAAGCTACTGACTGAATGAAAGGAGCTGGCATCTCACTCTCTTTGAATCTTCTTTATCATGCTAGGATTAACAGGAAAAAGCTAAAAATTTCAGAATTGCACCGTGCAATGTGGAGATATTACTGTTTGTGCATTTACAATATTCATTGATTTTTGCCATTGAAAAACATGTTTTTCATATACCAGAAATGTTTGAAGCTACTGACTGAATGAAAGGAGCTGGCATCTCACTCTCTTTGAATCTTCTTTATCATGCTAGGATTAGCAGGAAAAAGCAAAAAATTTCAGAATTGCACCTTGCAATGTGGAGATATTACTGTTTGTGCATTTACAATATTCATTGATTTTTGCCATTGAAAAACATGTTTTTCATATACCAGAAATGTTTGAAGCTACTGACTGAATGAAAGGAGCTGGCATCTCACTCTCTTTGAATCTTCTTTATCATGCTAGGATTAACAGGAAAAAGCTAAAAATTTCAGAATTGCACCGTGCAATGTGGAGATATTACTGTTTGTGCATTTACAATATTCATTGATTTTTGCCATTGAAAAACATGTTTTTCATATACCAGAAATGTTTGAAGCTACTGACTGAATGAAAGGAGCTGGCATCTCACTCTCTTTGAATCTTCTTTATCATGCTAGGATTAACAGGAAAAAGCTAAAAATTTCAGAATTGCACCGTGCAATGTGGAGATATTACTGTTTGTGCATTTACAATATTCATTGATTTTTGCCATTGAAAAACATGTTTTTCATATACCAGAAATGTTTGAAGCTACTGACTGAATGAAAGGAGCTGGCATCTCACACTCTTTGAATCTTCTTTATCATGCTAGGATTAGCAGGAAAAAGCAAAAAATTTCAGAATTGCACCTTGCAATGTGGAGATATTACTGTTTGTGCATTTACAATATTCATTGATTTTTGCCATTGAAAAACATGTTTTTCATATACCAGAAATGTTTGAAGCTACTGACTGAATGAAAGGAGCTGGCATCTCACTCTCTTTGAATCTTCTTTACCATGCTAGGATTAGCAGGAAAAAGCAAAAAATTTCAGAATTGCACCTTGCAATGTGGAGATATTACTGTTTGTGCATTTACAATATTCATTGATTTTTGCCATTGAAAAACATGTTTTTCATATACCAGAAATGTTTGAAGCTACTGACTGAATGAAAGGAGCTGGCATCTCACTCTCTTTGAATCTTCTTTATCATGCTAGGATTAGCAGGAAAAAGCAAAAAATTTCAGAATTGCACCTTGCAATGTGGAGATATTACTGTTTGTGCATTTACAATATTCATTGATTTTTGCCATTGAAAAACATGTTTTTCATATACCAGAAATGTTTGAAGCTACTGACTGAATGAAAGGAGCTGGCATCTCACTCTCTTTGAATCTTCTTTATCATGCTAGGATTAACAGGAAAAAGCTAAAAATTTCAGAATTGCACCGTGCAATGTGGAGATATTACTGTTTGTGCATTTACAATATTCATTGATTTTTGCCATTGAAAAACATGTTTTTCATATACCAGAAATGTTTGAAGCTACTGACTGAATGAAAGGAGCTGGCATTTCACTCTCTTTGAATCTTCTTTATCATGCTAGGATTAACAGGAAAAAGCTAAAAATTTCAGAATTGCACCGTGCAATGTGGAGTTATTACTGTTTGTGCATTTACAATATTCATTGATTTTTGCCATTGTAAAACGTTTTTCATATACCAGAAATGTTTGAAGCTACTGACTGAATGAAAGGAGCTGGCATCTCACTCTCTTTGAATCTTCTTTATCATGCTAGGATTAACAGGAAAAAGCAAAAAATTTCAGAATTGCACCTTGCAATGTGGAGATATTACTGTTTGTGCATTTACAATATTCATTGATTTTTGCCATTGAAAAACATGTTTTTCATATACCAGAAATGTTTGAAGCTACTGACTGAATGAAAGGAGCTGGCATCTCACTCTCTTTGAATCTTCTTTATCATGCTAGGATTAACAGGAAAAAGCTAAAAATTTCAGAATTGCACCGTGCAATGTGGAGATATTACTGTTTGTGCATTTACAATATTCATTGATTTTTGCCATTGAAAAACATGTTTTTCATATACCAGAAATGTTTGAAGCTACTGACTGAATGAAAGGAGCTGGCATCTCACTCTCTTTGAATCTTCTTTATCATGCTAGGATTAGCAGGAAAAAGCAAAAAATTTCAGAATTGCACCTTGCAATGTGGAGATATTACTGTTTGTGCATTTACAATATTCATTGATTTTTGCCATTGAAAAACATGTTTTTCATATACCAGAAATGTTTGAAGCTACTGACTGAATGAAAGGAGCTGGCATCTCACTCTCTTTGAATCTTCTTTATCATGCTAGGATTAACAGGAAAAAGCTAAAAATTTCAGAATTGCACCGTGCAATGTGGAGATATTACTGTTTGTGCATTTACAATATTCATTGATTTTTGCCATTGAAAAACATGTTTTTCATATACCAGAAATGTTTGAAGCTACTGACTGAATGAAAGGAGCTGGCATCTCACTCTCTTTGAATCTTCTTTATCATGCTAGGATTAACAGGAAAAAGCAAAAAATTTCAGAATTGCACCTTGCAATGTGGAGATATTACTGTTTGTGCATTTACAATATTCATTGATTTTTGCCATTGAAAAACATGTTTTTCATATACCAGAAATGTTTGAAGCTACTGACTGAATGAAAGGAGCTGGCATCTCACTCTCTTTGAATCTTCTTTATCATGCTAGGATTAGCAGGAAAAAGCAAAAAATTTCAGAATTGCACCTTGCAATGTGGAGATATTACTGTTTGTGCATTTACAATATTCATTGATTTTTGCCATTGAAAAACATGTTTTTCATACACCAGAAATGTTTGAAGCTACTGACTGAATGAAAGGAGCTGGCATCTCACTCTCTTTGAATCTTCTTTATCATGCTAGGATTAGCAGGAAAAAGCAAAAAATTTCAGAATTGCACCTTGCAATGTGGAGATATTACTGTTTGTGCATTTACAATATTCATTGATTTTTGCCATTGAAAAACATGTTTTTCATATACCAGAAATGTTTGAAGCTACTGACTGAATGAAAGGAGCTGGCATCTCACTCTCTTTGAATCTTCTTTATCATGCTAGGATTAACAGGAAAAAGCTAAAAATTTCAGAATTGCACCGTGCAATGTGGAGATATTACTGTTTGTGCATTTACAATATTCATTGATTTTTGCCATTGTAAAACATGTTTTTCATATACCAGAAATGTTTGAAGCTACTGACTGAATGAAAGGAGCTGGCATCTCACTCTCTTTGAATCTTCTTTATCATGCTAGGATTAGCAGGAAAAAGCAAAAAATTTCAGAATTGCACCTTGCAATGTGGAGATATTACTGTTTGTGCATTTACAATATTCATTGATTTTTGCCATTGAAAAACATGTTTTTCATATACCAGAAATGTTTGAAGCTACTGACTGAATGAAAGGAGCTGGCATCTCACTCTCTTTGAATCTTCTTTATCATGCTAGGATTAACAGGAAAAAGCAAAAAATTTCAGAATTGCACCTTGCAATGTGGAGATATTACTGTTTGTGCATTTACAATATTCATTGATTTTTGCCATTGAAAAACATGTTTTTAATATACCAGAAATGTTTGAAGCTACTGACTGAATGAAAGGAGCTGGCATCTCACTCTCTTTGAATCTTCTTTATCATGCTAGGATTAACAGGAAAAAGCTAAAAATTTCAGAATTGCACCGTGCAATGTGGAGATATTACTGTTTGTGCATTTACAATATTCATTGATTTTTGCCATTGAAAAACATGTTTTTCATATACCAGAAATGTTTGAAGCTACTGACTGAATGAAAGGAGCTGGCATCTCACTCTCTTTGAATCTTCTTTATCATGCTAGGATTAGCAGGAAAAAGCAAAAAATTTCAGAATTGCACCTTGCAATGTGGAGATATTACTGTTTGTGCATTTACAATATTCATTGATTTTTGCCATTGAAAAACATGTTTTTCATATACCAGAAATGTTTGAAGCTACTGACTGAATGAAAGGAGCTGGCATCTCACTCTCTTTGAATCTTCTTTATCATGCTAGGATTAACAGGAAAAAGCTAAAAATTTCAGAATTGCACCGTGCAATGTGGAGATATTACTGTTTGTGCATTTACAATATTCATTGATTTTTGCCATTGAAAAACATGTTTTTCATATACCAGAAATGTTTGAAGCTACTGACTGAATGAAAGGAGCTGGCATCTCACTCTCTTTGAATCTTCTTTATCATGCTAGGATTAGCAGGAAAAAGCAAAAAATTTCAGAATTGCACCTTGCAATGTGGAGATATTACTGTTTGTGCATTTACAATATTCATTGATTTTTGCCATTGAAAAACATGTTTTTCATATACCAGAAATGTTTGAAGCTACTGACTGAATGAAAGGAGCTGGCATCTCACTCTCTTTGAATCTTCTTTATCATGCTAGGATTAACAGGAAAAAGCTAAAAATTTCAGAATTGCACCGTGCAATGTGGAGATATTACTGTTTGTGCATTTACAATATTCATTGATTTTTGCCATTGAAAAACATGTTTTTCATATACCAGAAATGTTTGAAGCTACTGACTGAATGAAAGGAGCTGGCATCTCACTCTCTTTGAATCTTCTTTATCATGCTAGGATTAACAGGAAAAAGCAAAAAATTTCAGAATTGCACCTTGCAATGTGGAGATATTACTGTTTGTGCATTTACAATATTCATTGATTTTTGCCATTGAAAAACATGTTTTTCATATACCAGAAATGTTTGAAGCTACTGACTGAATGAAAGGAGCTGGCATCTCACTCTCTTTGAATCTTCTTTATCATGCTAGGATTAGCAGGAAAAAGCAAAAAATTTCAGAATTGCACCTTGCAATGTGGAGATATTACTGTTTGTGCATTTACAATATTCATTGATTTTTGCCATTGAAAAACATGTTTTTCATACACCAGAAATGTTTGAAGCTACTGACTGAATGAAAGGAGCTGGCATCTCACTCTCTTTGAATCTTCTTTATCATGCTAGGATTAGCAGGAAAAAGCAAAAAATTTCAGAATTGCACCTTGCAATGTGGAGATATTACTGTTTGTGCATTTACAATATTCATTGATTTTTGCCATTGAAAAACATGTTTTTCATATACCAGAAATGTTTGAAGCTACTGACTGAATGAAAGGAGCTGGCATCTCACTCTCTTTGAATCTTCTTTATCATGCTAGGATTAACAGGAAAAAGCTAAAAATTTCAGAATTGCACCGTGCAATGTGGAGATATTACTGTTTGTGCATTTACAATATTCATTGATTTTTGCCATTGTAAAACATGTTTTTCATATACCAGAAATGTTTGAAGCTACTGACTGAATGAAAGGAGCTGGCATCTCACTCTCTTTGAATCTTCTTTATCATGCTAGGATTAGCAGGAAAAAGCAAAAAATTTCAGAATTGCACCTTGCAATGTGGAGATATTACTGTTTGTGCATTTACAATATTCATTGATTTTTGCCATTGAAAAACATGTTTTTCATATACCAGAAATGTTTGAAGCTACTGACTGAATGAAAGGAGCTGGCATCTCACTCTCTTTGAATCTTCTTTATCATGCTAGGATTAACAGGAAAAAGCAAAAAATTTCAGAATTGCACCTTGCAATGTGGAGATATTACTGTTTGTGCATTTACAATATTCATTGATTTTTGCCATTGAAAAACATGTTTTTAATATACCAGAAATGTTTGAAGCTACTGACTGAATGAAAGGAGCTGGCATCTCACTCTCTTTGAATCTTCTTTATCATGCTAGGATTAACAGGAAAAAGCTAAAAATTTCAGAATTGCACCGTGCAATGTGGAGATATTACTGTTTGTGCATTTACAATATTCATTGATTTTTGCCATTGAAAAACATGTTTTTCATATACCAGAAATGTTTGAAGCTACTGACTGAATGAAAGGAGCTGGCATCTCACTCTCTTTGAATCTTCTTTATCATGCTAGGATTAGCAGGAAAAAGCAAAAAATTTCAGAATTGCACCTTGCAATGTGGAGATATTACTGTTTGTGCATTTACAATATTCATTGATTTTTGCCATTGAAAAACATGTTTTTCATATACCAGAAATGTTTGAAGCTACTGACTGAATGAAAGGAGCTGGCATCTCACTCTCTTTGAATCTTCTTTATCATGCTAGGATTAACAGGAAAAAGCTAAAAATTTCAGAATTGCACCGTGCAATGTGGAGATATTACTGTTTGTGCATTTACAATATTCATTGATTTTTGCCATTGAAAAACATGTTTTTCATATACCAGAAATGTTTGAAGCTACTGACTGAATGAAAGGAGCTGGCATCTCACTCTCTTTGAATCTTCTTTATCATGCTAGGATTAACAGGAAAAAGCAAAAAATTTCAGAATTGCACCTTGCAATGTGGAGATATGACTGTTTGTGCATTTACAATATTCATTGATTTTTGCCATTGAAAAACATGTTTTTCATATACCAGAAATGTTTGAAGCTACTGACTGAATGAAAGGAGCTGGCATCTCACTCTGTTTGAATCTTCATCATGCTAGGATTAACAGGAAAAAGCTAAAAATTTCAGAATTGCACCGTGCAATGTGGAGATATTACTGTTTGTGCATTTACAATATTCATTGATTTTTGCCATTGTAAAACGTTTTTCATATACCAGAAATGTTTGAAGCTACTGACTGAATGAAAGGAGCTGGCATCTCACTCTCTTTGAATCTTCTTTATCATGCTAGGATTAACAGGAAAAAGCTAAAAATTTCAGAATTGCACCGTGCAATGTGGAGATATTACTGTTTGTGCATTTACAATATTCATTGATTTTTGCCATTGAAAAACATGTTTTTCATATACCAGAAATGTTTGAAGCTACTGACTGAATGAAAGGAGCTGGCATCTCACTCTCTTTGAATCTTCTTTATCATGCTAGGATTAACAGGAAAAAGCAAAAAATTTCAGAATTGCACCTTGCAATGTGGAGATATGACTGTTTGTGCATTTACAATATTCATTGATTTTTGCCATTGAAAAACATGTTTTTCATATACCAGAAATGTTTGAAGCTACTGACTGAATGAAAGGAGCTGGCATCTCACTCTCTTTGAATCTTCTTTATCATGCTAGGATTAACAGGAAAAAGCTAAAAATTTCAGAATTGCACCGTGCAATGTGGAGATATTACTGTTTGTGCATTTACAATATTCATTGATTTTTGCCATTGTAAAACGTTTTTCATATACCAGAAATGTTTGAAGCTACTGACTGAATGAAAGGAGCTGGCATCTCACTCTCTTTGAATCTTCTTTATCATGCTAGGATTAACAGGAAAAAGCAAAAAATTTCAGAATTGCACCTTGCAATGTGGAGATATTACTGTTTGTGCATTTACAATATTCATTGATTTTTGCCATTGAAAAACATGTTTTTCATATACCAGAAATGTTTGAAGCTACTGACTGAATGAAAGGAGCTGGCATCTCACTCTCTTTGAATCTTCTTTATCATGCTAGGATTAACAGGAAAAAGCTAAAAATTTCAGAATTGCACCGTGCAATGTGGAGATATTACTGTTTGTGCATTTACAATATTCATTGATTTTTGCCATTGAAAAACATGTTTTTCATATACCAGAAATGTTTGAAGCTACTGACTGAAAGGAGCTGGCATCTCACTCTCTTTGAATCTTCTTTATCATGCTAGGATTAGCAGGAAAAAGCAAAAAATTTCAGAATTGCACCTTGCAATGTGGAGATATTACTGTTTGTGCATTTACAATATTCATTGATTTTTGCCATTGAAAAACATGTTTTTCATATACCAGAAATGTTTGAAGCTACTGACTGAATGAAAGGAGCTGGCATCTCACTCTCTTTGAATCTTCTTTATCATGCTAGGATTAACAGGAAAAAGCTAAAAATTTCAGAATTGCACCGTGCAATGTGGAGATATTACTGTTTGTGCATTTACAATATTCATTGATTTTTGCCATTGAAAAACATGTTTTTCATATACCAGAAATGTTTGAAGCTACTGACTGAATGAAAGGAGCTGGCATCTCACTCTCTTTGAATCTTCTTTATCATGCTAGGATTAACAGGAAAAAGCAAAAAATTTCAGAATTGCACCTTGCAATGTGGAGATATTACTGTTTGTGCATTTACAATATTCATTGATTTTTGCCATTGAAAAACATGTTTTTCATATACCAGAAATGTTTGAAGCTACTGACTGAATGAAAGGAGCTGGCATCTCACTCTCTTTGAATCTTCTTTATCATGCTAGGATTAACAGGAAAAAGCTAAAAATTTCAGAATTGCACCGTGCAATGTGGAGATATTACTGTTTGTGCATTTACAATATTCATTGATTTTTGCCATTGAAAAACATGTTTTTCATATACCAGAAATGTTTGAAGCTACTGACTGAATGAAAGGAGCTGGCATCTCACTCTCTTTGAATCTTCTTTATCATGCTAGGATTAGCAGGAAAAAGCAAAAAATTTCAGAATTGCACCTTGCAATGTGGAGATATTACTGTTTGTGCATTTACAATATTCATTGATTTTTGCCATTGAAAAACATGTTTTTCATATACCAGAAATGTTTGAAGCTACTGACTGAATGAAAGGAGCTGGCATCTCACTCTCTTTGAATCTTCTTTATCATGCTAGGATTAACAGGAAAAAGCTAAAAATTTCAGAATTGCACCGTGCAATGTGGAGATATTACTGTTTGTGCATTTACAATATTCATTGATTTTTGCCATTGAAAAACATGTTTTTCATATACCAGAAATGTTTGAAGCTACTGACTGAATGAAAGGAGCTGGCATCTCACTCTCTTTGAATCTTCTTTATCATGCTAGGATTAACAGGAAAAAGCTAAAAATTTCAGAATTGCACCGTGCAATGTGGAGATATTACTGTTTGTGCATTTACAATATTCATTGATTTTTGCCATTGAAAAACATGTTTTTCATATACCAGAAATGTTTGAAGCTACTGACTGAATGAAAGGAGCTGGCATCTCACACTCTTTGAATCTTCTTTATCATGCTAGGATTAGCAGGAAAAAGCAAAAAATTTCAGAATTGCACCTTGCAATGTGGAGATATTACTGTTTGTGCATTTACAATATTCATTGATTTTTGCCATTGAAAAACATGTTTTTCATATACCAGAAATGTTTGAAGCTACTGACTGAATGAAAGGAGCTGGCATCTCACTCTCTTTGAATCTTCTTTATCATGCTAGGATTAGCAGGAAAAAGCAAAAAATTTCAGAATTGCACCTTGCAATGTGGAGATATTACTGTTTGTGCATTTACAATATTCATTGATTTTTGCCATTGAAAAACATGTTTTTCATATACCAGAAATGTTTGAAGCTACTGACTGAATGAAAGGAGCTGGCATCTCACTCTCTTTGAATCTTCTTTATCATGCTAGGATTAGCAGGAAAAAGCAAAAAATTTCAGAATTGCACCTTGCAATGTGGAGATATTACTGTTTGTGCATTTACAATATTCATTGATTTTTGCCATTGAAAAACATGTTTTTCATATACCAGAAATGTTTGAAGCTACTGACTGAATGAAAGGAGCTGGCATCTCACTCTCTTTGAATCTTCTTTATCATGCTAGGATTAACAGGAAAAAGCTAAAAATTTCAGAATTGCACCGTGCAATGTGGAGATATTACTGTTTGTGCATTTACAATATTCATTGATTTTTGCCATTGAAAAACATGTTTTTCATATACCAGAAATGTTTGAAGCTACTGACTGAATGAAAGGAGCTGGCATCTCACTCTCTTTGAATCTTCTTTATCATGCTAGGATTAACAGGAAAAAGCTAAAAATTTCAGAATTGCACCGTGCAATGTGGAGATATTACTGTTTGTGCATTTACAATATTCATTGATTTTTGCCATTGTAAAACGTTTTTCATATACCAGAAATGTTTGAAGCTACTGACTGAATGAAAGGAGCTGGCATCTCACTCTCTTTGAATCTTCTTTATCATGCTAGGATTAACAGGAAAAAGCAAAAAATTTCAGAATTGCACCTTGCAATGTGGAGATATTACTGTTTGTGCATTTACAATATTCATTGATTTTTGCCATTGAAAAACATGTTTTTCATATACCAGAAATGTTTGAAGCTACTGACTGAATGAAAGGAGCTGGCATCTCACTCTCTTTGAATCTTCTTTATCATGCTAGGATTAACAGGAAAAAGCTAAAAATTTCAGAATTGCACTGTGCAATGTGGAGATATTACTGTTTGTGCATTTACAATATTCATTGATTTTTGCCATTGAAAAACATGTTTTTCATATACCAGAAATGTTTGAAGCTACTGACTGAATGAAAGGAGCTGGCATCTCACTCTCTTTGAATCTTCTTTATCATGCTAGGATTAGCAGGAAAAAGCAAAAAATTTCAGAATTGCACCTTGCAATGTGGAGATATTACTGTTTGTGCATTTACAATATTCATTGATTTTTGCCATTGAAAAACATGTTTTTCATATACCAGAAATGTTTGAAGCTACTGACTGAATGAAAGGAGCTGGCATCTCACTCTCTTTGAATCTTCTTTATCATGCTAGGATTAACAGGAAAAAGCTAAAAATTTCAGAATTGCACCGTGCAATGTGGAGATATTACTGTTTGTGCATTTACAATATTCATTGATTTTTGCCATTGAAAAACATGTTTTTCATATACCAGAAATGTTTGAAGCTACTGACTGAATGAAAGGAGCTGGCATCTCACTCTCTTTGAATCTTCTTTATCATGCTAGGATTAACAGGAAAAAGCAAAAAATTTCAGAATTGCACCTTGCAATGTGGAGATATTACTGTTTGTGCATTTACAATATTCATTGATTTTTGCCATTGAAAAACATGTTTTTCATATACCAGAAATGTTTGAAGCTACTGACTGAATGAAAGGAGCTGGCATCTCACTCTCTTTGAATCTTCTTTATCATGCTAGGATTAACAGGAAAAAGCTAAAAATTTCAGAATTGCACCGTGCAATGTGGAGATATTACTGTTTGTGCATTTACAATATTCATTGATTTTTGCCATTGAAAAACATGTTTTTCATATACCAGAAATGTTTGAAGCTACTGACTGAATGAAAGGAGCTGGCATCTCACTCTCTTTGAATCTTCTTTATCATGCTAGGATTAGCAGGAAAAAGCAAAAAATTTCAGAATTGCACCTTGCAATGTGGAGATATTACTGTTTGTGCATTTACAATATTCATTGATTTTTGCCATTGAAAAACATGTTTTTCATATACCAGAAATGTTTGAAGCTACTGACTGAATGAAAGGAGCTGGCATCTCACTCTCTTTGAATCTTCTTTATCATGCTAGGATTAACAGGAAAAAGCTAAAAATTTCAGAATTGCACCGTGCAATGTGGAGATATTACTGTTTGTGCATTTACAATATTCATTGATTTTTGCCATTGAAAAACATGTTTTTCATATACCAGAAATGTTTGAAGCTACTGACTGAATGAAAGGAGCTGGCATCTCACTCTCTTTGAATCTTCTTTATCATGCTAGGATTAACAGGAAAAAGCTAAAAATTTCAGAATTGCACCGTGCAATGTGGAGATATTACTGTTTGTGCATTTACAATATTCATTGATTTTTGCCATTGAAAAACATGTTTTTCATATACCAGAAATGTTTGAAGCTACTGACTGAATGAAAGGAGCTGGCATCTCACTCTCTTTGAATCTTCTTTATCATGCTAGGATTAGCAGGAAAAAGCAAAAAATTTCAGAATTGCACCTTGCAATGTGGAGATATTACTGTTTGTGCATTTACAATATTCATTGATTTTTGCCATTGAAAAACATGTTTTTCATATACCAGAAATGTTTGAAGCTACTGACTGAATGAAAGGAGCTGGCATCTCACTCTCTTTGAATCTTCTTTATCATGCTAGGATTAGCAGGAAAAAGCAAAAAATTTCAGAATTGCACCTTGCAATGTGGAGATATTACTGTTTGTGCATTTACAATATTCATTGATTTTTGCCATTGAAAAACATGTTTTTCATATACCAGAAATGTTTGAAGCTACTGACTGAATGAAAGGAGCTGGCATCTCACTCTCTTTGAATCTTCTTTATCATGCTAGGATTAACAGGAAAAAGCAAAAAATTTCAGAATTGCACCTTGCAATGTGGAGATATTACTGTTTGTGCATTTACAATATTCATTGATTTTTGCCATTGAAAAACATGTTTTTCATATACCAGAAATGTTTGAAGCTACTGACTGAATGAAATGAGCTGGCATCTCACTCTCTTTGAATCTTCTTTATCATGCTAGGATTAACAGGAAAAAGCTAAAAATTTCAGAATTGCACCGTGCAATGTGGAGATATTACTGTTTGTGCATTTACAATATTCATTGATTTTTGCCATTGAAAAACATGTTTTTCATATACCAGAAATGTTTGAAGCTACTGACTGAATGAAAGGAGCTGGCATCTCACTCTCTTTGAATCTTCTTTATCATGCTAGGATTAACAGGAAAAAGCTAAAAATTTCAGAATTGCACCGTGCAATGTGGAGATATTACTGTTTGTGCATTTACAATATTCATTGATTTTTGCCATTGAAAAACATGTTTTTCATATACCAGAAATGTTTGAAGCTACTGACTGAATGAAAGGAGCTGGCATCTCACACTCTTTGAATCTTCTTTATCATGCTAGGATTAGCAGGAAAAAGCAAAAAATTTCAGAATTGCACCTTGCAATGTGGAGATATTACTGTTTGTGCATTTACAATATTCATTGATTTTTGCCATTGAAAAACATGTTTTTCATATACCAGAAATGTTTGAAGCTACTGACTGAATGAAAGGAGCTGGCATCTCACTCTCTTTGAATCTTCTTTATCATGCTAGGATTAGCAGGAAAAAGCAAAAAATTTCAGAATTGCACCTTGCAATGTGGAGATATTACTGTTTGTGCATTTACAATATTCATTGATTTTTGCCATTGAAAAACATGTTTTTCATATACCAGAAATGTTTGAAGCTACTGACTGAATGAAAGGAGCTGGCATCTCACTCTCTTTGAATCTTCTTTATCATGCTAGGATTAGCAGGAAAAAGCAAAAAATTTCAGAATTGCACCTTGCAATGTGGAGATATTACTGTTTGTGCATTTACAATATTCATTGATTTTTGCCATTGAAAAACATGTTTTTCATATACCAGAAATGTTTGAAGCTACTGACTGAATGAAAGGAGCTGGCATCTCACTCTCTTTGAATCTTCTTTATCATGCTAGGATTAACAGGAAAAAGCAAAAAATTTCAGAATTGCACCTTGCAATGTGGAGATATTACTGTTTGTGCATTTACAATATTCATTGATTTTTGCCATTGAAAAACATGTTTTTCATATACCAGAAATGTTTGAAGCTACTGACTGAATGAAATGAGCTGGCATCTCACTCTCTTTGAATCTTCTTTATCATGCTAGGATTAACAGGAAAAAGCTAAAAATTTCAGAATTGCACCGTGCAATGTGGAGATATTACTGTTTGTGCATTTACAATATTCATTGATTTTTGCCATTGAAAAACATGTTTTTCATATACCAGAAATGTTTGAAGCTACTGACTGAATGAAAGGAGCTGGCATCTCACTCTCTTTGAATCTTCTTTATCATGCTAGGATTAACAGGAAAAAGCTAAAAATTTCAGAATTGCACCGTGCAATGTGGAGATATTACTGTTTGTGCATTTACAATATTCATTGATTTTTGCCATTGAAAAACATGTTTTTCATATACCAGAAATGTTTGAAGCTACTGACTGAATGAAAGGAGCTGGCATCTCACACTCTTTGAATCTTCTTTATCATGCTAGGATTAGCAGGAAAAAGCAAAAAATTTCAGAATTGCACCTTGCAATGTGGAGATATTACTGTTTGTGCATTTACAATATTCATTGATTTTTGCCATTGAAAAACATGTTTTTCATATACCAGAAATGTTTGAAGCTACTGACTGAATGAAAGGAGCTGGCATCTCACTCTCTTTGAATCTTCTTTATCATGCTAGGATTAGCAGGAAAAAGCAAAAAATTTCAGAATTGCACCTTGCAATGTGGAGATATTACTGTTTGTGCATTTACAATATTCATTGATTTTTGCCATTGAAAAACATGTTTTTCATATACCAGAAATGTTTGAAGCTACTGACTGAATGAAAGGAGCTGGCATCTCACTCTCTTTGAATCTTCTTTATCATGCTAGGATTAGCAGGAAAAAGCAAAAAATTTCAGAATTGCACCTTGCAATGTGGAGATATTACTGTTTGTGCATTTACAATATTCATTGATTTTTGCCATTGAAAAACATGTTTTTCATATACCAGAAATGTTTGAAGCTACTGACTGAATGAAAGGAGCTGGCATCTCACTCTCTTTGAATCTTCTTTATCATGCTAGGATTAACAGGAAAAAGCTAAAAATTTCAGAATTGCACCGTGCAATGTGGAGATATTACTGTTTGTGCATTTACAATATTCATTGATTTTTGCCATTGAAAAACATGTTTTTCATATACCAGAAATGTTTGAAGCTACTGACTGAATGAAAGGAGCTGGCATCTCACTCTCTTTGAATCTTCTTTATCATGCTAGGATTAACAGGAAAAAGCTAAAAATTTCAGAATTGCACCGTGCAATGTGGAGATATTACTGTTTGTGCATTTACAATATTCATTGATTTTTGCCATTGTAAAACGTTTTTCATATACCAGAAATGTTTGAAGCTACTGACTGAATGAAAGGAGCTGGCATCTCACTCTCTTTGAATCTTCTTTATCATGCTAGGATTAACAGGAAAAAGCAAAAAATTTCAGAATTGCACCTTGCAATGTGGAGATATTACTGTTTGTGCATTTACAATATTCATTGATTTTTGCCATTGAAAAACATGTTTTTCATATACCAGAAATGTTTGAAGCTACTGACTGAATGAAAGGAGCTGGCATCTCACTCTCTTTGAATCTTCTTTATCATGCTAGGATTAACAGGAAAAAGCTAAAAATTTCAGAATTGCACTGTGCAATGTGGAGATATTACTGTTTGTGCATTTACAATATTCATTGATTTTTGCCATTGAAAAACATGTTTTTCATATACCAGAAATGTTTGAAGCTACTGACTGAATGAAAGGAGCTGGCATCTCACTCTCTTTGAATCTTCTTTATCATGCTAGGATTAGCAGGAAAAAGCAAAAAATTTCAGAATTGCACCTTGCAATGTGGAGATATTACTGTTTGTGCATTTACAATATTCATTGATTTTTGCCATTGAAAAACATGTTTTTCATATACCAGAAATGTTTGAAGCTACTGACTGAATGAAAGGAGCTGGCATCTCACTCTCTTTGAATCTTCTTTATCATGCTAGAATTAACAGGAAAAAGCTAAAAATTTCAGAATTGCACCGTGCAATGTGGAGATATTACTGTTTGTGCATTTACAATATTCATTGATTTTTGCCATTGAAAAACATGTTTTTCATATACCAGAAATGTTTGAAGCTACTGACTGAATGAAAGGAGCTGGCATCTCACTCTCTTTGAATCTTCTTTATCATGCTAGGATTAACAGGAAAAAGCAAAAAATTTCAGAATTGCACCTTGCAATGTGGAGATATTACTGTTTGTGCATTTACAATATTCATTGATTTTTGCCATTGAAAAACATGTTTTTCATATACCAGAAATGTTTGAAGCTACTGACTGAATGAAAGGAGCTGGCATCTCACTCTCTTTGAATCTTCTTTATCATGCTAGGATTAACAGGAAAAAGCTAAAAATTTCAGAATTGCACCGTGCAATGTGGAGATATTACTGTTTGTGCATTTACAATATTCATTGATTTTTGCCATTGAAAAACATGTTTTTCATATACCAGAAATGTTTGAAGCTACTGACTGAATGAAAGGAGCTGGCATCTCACTCTCTTTGAATCTTCTTTATCATGCTAGGATTAGCAGGAAAAAGCAAAAAATTTCAGAATTGCACCTTGCAATGTGGAGATATTACTGTTTGTGCATTTACAATATTCATTGATTTTTGCCATTGAAAAACATGTTTTTCATATACCAGAAATGTTTGAAGCTACTGACTGAATGAAAGGAGCTGGCATCTCACTCTCTTTGAATCTTCTTTATCATGCTAGGATTAACAGGAAAAAGCTAAAAATTTCAGAATTGCACCGTGCAATGTGGAGATATTACTGTTTGTGCATTTACAATATTCATTGATTTTTGCCATTGAAAAACATGTTTTTCATATACCAGAAATGTTTGAAGCTACTGACTGAATGAAAGGAGCTGGCATCTCACTCTCTTTGAATCTTCTTTATCATGCTAGGATTAACAGGAAAAAGCTAAAAATTTCAGAATTGCACCGTGCAATGTGGAGATATTACTGTTTGTGCATTTACAATATTCATTGATTTTTGCCATTGAAAAACATGTTTTTCATATACCAGAAATGTTTGAAGCTACTGACTGAATGAAAGGAGCTGGCATCTCACTCTCTTTGAATCTTCTTTATCATGCTAGGATTAGCAGGAAAAAGCAAAAAATTTCAGAATTGCACCTTGCAATGTGGAGATATTACTGTTTGTGCATTTACAATATTCATTGATTTTTGCCATTGAAAAACATGTTTTTCATATACCAGAAATGTTTGAAGCTACTGACTGAATGAAAGGAGCTGGCATCTCACTCTCTTTGAATCTTCTTTATCATGCTAGGATTAGCAGGAAAAAGCAAAAAATTTCAGAATTGCACCTTGCAATGTGGAGATATTACTGTTTGTGCATTTACAATATTCATTGATTTTTGCCATTGAAAAACATGTTTTTCATATACCAGAAATGTTTGAAGCTACTGACTGAATGAAAGGAGCTGGCATCTCACTCTCTTTGAATCTTCTTTATCATGCTAGGATTAACAGGAAAAAGCAAAAAATTTCAGAATTGCACCTTGCAATGTGGAGATATTACTGTTTGTGCATTTACAATATTCATTGATTTTTGCCATTGAAAAACATGTTTTTCATATACCAGAAATGTTTGAAGCTACTGACTGAATGAAATGAGCTGGCATCTCACTCTCTTTGAATCTTCTTTATCATGCTAGGATTAACAGGAAAAAGCTAAAAATTTCAGAATTGCACCGTGCAATGTGGAGATATAACTGTTTGTGCATTTACAATATTCATTGATTTTTGCCATTGAAAAACATGTTTTTCATATACCAGAAATGTTTGAAGCTACTGACTGAATGAAAGGAGCTGGCATCTCACTCTCTTTGAATCTTCTTTATCATGCTAGGATTAGCAGGAAAAAGCAAAAAATTTCAGAATTGCACCTTGCAATGTGGAGATATTACTGTTTGTGCATTTACAATATTCATTGATTTTTGCCATTGAAAAACATGTTTTTCATATACCAGAAATGTTTGAAGCTACTGACTGAATGAAAGGAGCTGGCATCTCACTCTCTTTGAATCTTCTTTATCATGCTAGGATTAACAGGAAAAAGCTAAAAATTTCAGAATTGCACCGTGCAATGTGGAGATATTACTGTTTGTGCATTTACAATATTCATTGATTTTTGCCATTGAAAAACATGTTTTTCATATACCAGAAATGTTTGAAGCTTCTGACTGAATGAAAGGAGCTGGCATCTCACTCTCTTTGAATCTTCTTTATCATGCTAGGATTAGCAGGAAAAAGCAAAAAATTTCAGAATTGCACCTTGCAATGTGGAGATATTACTGTTTGTGCATTTACAATATTCATTGATTTTTGCCATTGAAAAACATGTTTTTCATATACCAGAAATGTTTGAAGCTACTGACTGAATGAAAGGAGCTGGCATCTCACTCTCTTTGAATCTTCTTTATCATGCTAGGATTAACAGGAAAAAGCTAAAAATTTCAGAATTGCACTGTGCAATGTGGAGATATTACTGTTTGTGCATTTACAATATTCATTGATTTTTGCCATTGAAAAACATGTTTTTCATATACCAGAAATGTTTGAAGCTACTGACTGAATGAAAGGAGCTGGCATCTCACTCTCTTTGAATCTTCTTTATCATGCTAAGATTAACAGGAAAAAGCAAAAAATTTCAGAATTGCACCGTGCAATGTGGAGAGATTACTGTTTGTGCATTTACAATATTCATTGATTTTTGCCATTGAAAAACATGTTTTTCATATACCAGAAATGTTTGAAGCTACTGACTGAATGAAAGGAGCTGGCATCTCACTCTCTTTGAATCTTCTTTATCATGCTAGGATTAGCAGGAAAAAGCAAAAAATTTCAAAATTGCACCTTGCAATGTGGAGATATTACTGTTTGTGCATTTACAATATTCATTGATTTTTGCCATTGAAAAACATGTTTTTCATATACCAGAAATGTTTGAAGCTACTGACTGAATGAAAGGAGCTGGCATCTCACTCTCTTTGAATCTTCTTTATCATGCTAGGATTAACAGGAAAAAGCTAAAAATTTCAGAATTGCACCGTGCAATGTGGAGATATTACTGTTTGTGCATTTACAATATTCATTGATTTTTGCCATTGAAAAACATGTTTTTCATATACCAGAAATGTTTGAAGCTACTGACTGAATGAAAGGAGCTGGCATCTCACTCTCTTTGAATCTTCATCATGCTAGGATTAACAGGAAAAAGCTAAAAATTTCAGAATTGCACCGTGCAATGTGGAGATATTACTGTTTGTGCATTTACAATATTCATTGATTTTTGCCATTGAAAAACATGTTTTTCATATACCAGAAATGTTTGAAGCTACTGACTGAATGAAAGGAGCTGGCATCTCACTCTCTTTGAATCTTCTTTATCATGCTAGGATTAACAGGAAAAAGCTAAAAATTTCAGAATTGCACCGTGCAATGTGGAGATATTACTGTTTGTGCATTTACAATATTCATTGATTTTTGCCATTGAAAAACATGTTTTTCATATACCAGAAATGTTTGAAGCTACTGACTGAATGAAAGGAGCTGGCATCTCACTCTCTTTGAATCTTCTTTATCATGCTAGGATTAACAGGAAAAAGCTAAAAATTTCAGAATTGCACCGTGCAATGTGGAGATATTACTGTTTGTGCATTTACAATATTCATTGATTTTTGCCATTGAAAAACATGTTTTTCATATACCAGAAATGTTTGAAGCTACTGACTGAATGAAAGGAGCTGGCATCTCACACTCTTTGAATCTTCTTTATCATGCTAGGATTAGCAGGAAAAAGCAAAAAATTTCAGAATTGCACCTTGCAATGTGGAGATATTACTGTTTGTGCATTTACAATATTCATTGATTTTTGCCATTGAAAAACATGTTTTTCATATACCAGAAATGTTTGAAGCTACTGACTGAATGAAAGGAGCTGGCATCTCACTCTCTTTGAATCTTCTTTATCATGCTAGGATTAGCAGGAAAAAGCAAAAAATTTCAGAATTGCACCTTGCAATGTGGAGATATTACTGTTTGTGCATTTACAATATTCATTGATTTTTGCCATTGAAAAACATGTTTTTCATATACCAGAAATGTTTGAAGCTACTGACTGAATGAAAGGAGCTGGCATCTCACTCTCTTTGAATCTTCTTTATCATGCTAGGATTAGCAGGAAAAAGCAAAAAATTTCAGAATTGCACCTTGCAATGTGGAGATATTACTGTTTGTGCATTTACAATATTCATTGATTTTTGCCATTGAAAAACATGTTTTTCATATACCAGAAATGTTTGAAGCTACTGACTGAATGAAAGGAGCTGGCATCTCACTCTCTTTGAATCTTCTTTATCATGCTAGGATTAACAGGAAAAAGCTAAAAATTTCAGAATTGCACCGTGCAATGTGGAGATATTACTGTTTGTGCATTTACAATATTCATTGATTTTTGCCATTGAAAAACATGTTTTTCATATACCAGAAATGTTTGAAGCTACTGACTGAATGAAAGGAGCTGGCATCTCACTCTCTTTGAATCTTCTTTATCATGCTAGGATTAACAGGAAAAAGCTAAAAATTTCAGAATTGCACCGTGCAATGTGGAGATATTACTGTTTGTGCATTTACAATATTCATTGATTTTTGCCATTGTAAAACGTTTTTCATATACCAGAAATGTTTGAAGCTACTGACTGAATGAAAGGAGCTGGCATCTCACTCTCTTTGAATCTTCTTTATCATGCTAGGATTAACAGGAAAAAGCAAAAAATTTCAGAATTGCACCTTGCAATGTGGAGATATTACTGTTTGTGCATTTACAATATTCATTGATTTTTGCCATTGAAAAACATGTTTTTCATATACCAGAAATGTTTGAAGCTACTGACTGAATGAAAGGAGCTGGCATCTCACTCTCTTTGAATCTTCTTTATCATGCTAGGATTAACAGGAAAAAGCTAAAAATTTCAGAATTGCACCGTGCAATGTGGAGATATTACTGTTTGTGCATTTACAATATTCATTGATTTTTGCCATTGAAAAACGTTTTTCATATACCAGAAATGTTTGAAGCTACTGACTGAATGAAAGGAGCTGGCATCTCACTCTCTTTGAATCTTCTTTATCATGCTAGGATTAGCAGGAAAAAGCAAAAAATTTCAGAATTGCACCTTGCAATGTGGAGATATTACTGTTTGTGCATTTAAAATATTCATTGATTTTTGCCATTGAAAAACATGTTTTTCATATACCAGAAATGTTTGAAGCTACTGACTGAATGAAAGGAGCTGGCATCTCACTCTCTTTGAATCTTCTTTATCATGCTAGGATTAACAGGAAAAAGCTAAAAATTTCAGAATTGCACCGTGCAATGTGGAGATATTACTGTTTGTGCATTTACAATATTCATTGATTTTTGCCATTGAAAAACATGTTTTTCATATACCAGAAATGTTTGAAGCTACTGACTGAATGAAAGGAGCTGGCATCTCACTCTCTTTGAATCTTCTTTATCATGCTAGGATTAACAGGAAAAAGCAAAAAATTTCAGAATTGCACCTTGCAATGTGGAGATATTACTGTTTGTGCATTTACAATATTCATTGATTTTTGCCATTGAAAAACATGTTTTTCATATACCAGAAATGTTTGAAGCTACTGACTGAATGAAAGGAGCTGGCATCTCACTCTCTTTGAATCTTCTTTATCATGCTAGGATTAACAGGAAAAAGCTAAAAATTTCAGAATTGCACCGTGCAATGTGGAGATATTACTGTTTGTGCATTTACAATATTCATTGATTTTTGCCATTGAAAAACATGTTTTTCATATACCAGAAATGTTTGAAGCTACTGACTGAATGAAAGGAGCTGGCATCTCACTCTCTTTGAATCTTCTTTATCATGCTAGGATTAGCAGGAAAAAGCAAAAAATTTCAGAATTGCACCTTGCAATGTGGAGATATTACTGTTTGTGCATTTACAATATTCATTGATTTTTGCCATTGAAAAACATGTTTTTCATATACCAGAAATGTTTGAAGCTACTGACTGAATGAAAGGAGCTGGCATCTCACTCTCTTTGAATCTTCTTTATCATGCTAGGATTAGCAGGAAAAAGCAAAAAATTTCAGAATTGCACCTTGCAATGTGGAGATATTACTGTTTGTGCATTTACAATATTCATTGATTTTTGCCATTGAAAAACATGTTTTTCATATACCAGAAATGTTTGAAGCTACTGACTGAATGAAAGGAGCTGGCATCTCACTCTCTTTGAATCTTCTTTATCATGCTAGGATTAGCAGGAAAAAGCAAAAAATTTCAGAATTGCACCTTGCAATGTGGAGATATTACTGTTTGTGCATTTACAATATTCATTGATTTTTGCCATTGAAAAACATGTTTTTCATATACCAGAAATGTTTGAAGCTACTGACTGAATGAAAGGAGCTGGCATCTCACTCTCTTTGAATCTTCTTTATCATGCTAGGATTAACAGGAAAAAGCAAAAAATTTCAGAATTGCACCTTGCAATGTGGAGATATTACTGTTTGTGCATTTACAATATTCATTGATTTTTGCCATTGAAAAACATGTTTTTCATATACCAGAAATGTTTGAAGCTACTGACTGAATGAAAGGAGCTGGCATCTCACTCTCTTTGAATCTTCTTTATCATGCTAGGATTAACAGGAAAAAGCTAAAAATTTCAGAATTGCACCGTGCAATGTGGAGATATTACTGTTTGTGCATTTACAATATTCATTGATTTTTGCCATTGAAAAACATGTTTTTCATATACCAGAAATGTTTGAAGCTACTGACTGAATGAAAGGAGCTGGCATCTCACTCTCTTTGAATCTTCTTTATCATGCTAGGATTAGCAGGAAAAAGCAAAAAATTTCAGAATTGCACCTTGCAATGTGGAGATATTACTGTTTGTGCATTTACAATATTCATTGATTTTTGCCATTGAAAAACATGTTTTTCATATACCAGAAATGTTTGAAGCTACTGACTGAATGAAAGGAGCTGGCATCTCACTCTCTTTGAATCTTCTTTATCATGCTAGGATTAACAGGAAAAAGCTAAAAATTTCAGAATTGCACTGTGCAATGTGGAGATATTACTGTTTGTGCATTTACAATATTCATTGATTTTTGCCATTGAAAAACATGTTTTTCATATACCAGAAATGTTTGAAGCTACTGACTGAATGAAAGGAGCTGGCATCTCACTCTCTTTGAATCTTCTTTATCATGCTAGGATTAACAGGAAAAAGCAAAAAATTTCAGAATTGCACCGTGCAATGTGGAGAGATTACTGTTTGTGCATTTACAATATTCATTGATTTTTGCCATTGAAAAACATGTTTTTCATATACCAGAAATGTTTGAAGCTACTGACTGAATGAAAGGAGCTGGCATCTCACTCTCTTTGAATCTTCTTTATCATGCTAGGATTAGCAGGAAAAAGCAAAAAATTTCAAAATTGCACCTTGCAATGTGGAGATATTACTGTTTGTGCATTTACAATATTCATTGATTTTTGCCATTGAAAAACATGTTTTTCATATACCAGAAATGTTTGAAGCTACTGACTGAATGAAAGGAGCTGGCATCTCACTCTCTTTGAATCTTCTTTATCATGCTAGGATTAACAGGAAAAAGCTAAAAATTTCAGAATTGCACCGTGCAATGTGGAGATATTACTGTTTGTGCATTTACAATATTCATTGATTTTTGCCATTGAAAAACATGTTTTTCATATACCAGAAATGTTTGAAGCTACTGACTGAATGAAAGGAGCTGGCATCTCACTCTCTTTGAATCTTCATCATGCTAGGATTAACAGGAAAAAGCTAAAAATTTCAGAATTGCACCGTGCAATGTGGAGATATTACTGTTTGTGCATTTACAATATTCATTGATTTTTGCCATTGAAAAACATGTTTTTCATATACCAGAAATGTTTGAAGCTACTGACTGAATGAAAGGAGCTGGCATCTCACTCTCTTTGAATCTTCTTTATCATGCTAGGATTAACAGGAAAAAGCTAAAAATTTCAGAATTGCACCGTGCAATGTGGAGATATTACTGTTTGTGCATTTACAATATTCATTGATTTTTGCCATTGAAAAACATGTTTTTCATATACCAGAAATGTTTGAAGCTACTGACTGAATGAAAGGAGCTGGCATCTCACTCTCTTTGAATCTTCTTTATCATGCTAGGATTAACAGGAAAAAGCTAAAAATTTCAGAATTGCACCGTGCAATGTGGAGATATTACTGTTTGTGCATTTACAATATTCATTGATTTTTGCCATTGAAAAACATGTTTTTCATATACCAGAAATGTTTGAAGCTACTGACTGAATGAAAGGAGCTGGCATCTCACACTCTTTGAATCTTCTTTATCATGCTAGGATTAGCAGGAAAAAGCAAAAAATTTCAGAATTGCACCTTGCAATGTGGAGATATTACTGTTTGTGCATTTACAATATTCATTGATTTTTGCCATTGAAAAACATGTTTTTCATATACCAGAAATGTTTGAAGCTACTGACTGAATGAAAGGAGCTGGCATCTCACTCTCTTTGAATCTTCTTTATCATGCTAGGATTAGCAGGAAAAAGCAAAAAATTTCAGAATTGCACCTTGCAATGTGGAGATATTACTGTTTGTGCATTTACAATATTCATTGATTTTTGCCATTGAAAAACATGTTTTTCATATACCAGAAATGTTTGAAGCTACTGACTGAATGAAAGGAGCTGGCATCTCACTCTCTTTGAATCTTCTTTATCATGCTAGGATTAGCAGGAAAAAGCAAAAAATTTCAGAATTGCACCTTGCAATGTGGAGATATTACTGTTTGTGCATTTACAATATTCATTGATTTTTGCCATTGTAAAACGTTTTTCATATACCAGAAATGTTTGAAGCTACTGACTGAATGAAAGGAGCTGGCATCTCACTCTCTTTGAATCTTCTTTATCATGCTAGGATTAACAGGAAAAAGCAAAAAATTTCAGAATTGCACCTTGCAATGTGGAGATATTACTGTTTGTGCATTTACAATATTCATTGATTTTTGCCATTGAAAAACATGTTTTTCATATACCAGAAATGTTTGAAGCTACTGACTGAATGAAAGGAGCTGGCATCTCACTCTCTTTGAATCTTCTTTATCATGCTAGGATTAACAGGAAAAAGCTAAAAATTTCAGAATTGCACCGTGCAATGTGGAGATATTACTGTTTGTGCATTTACAATATTCATTGATTTTTGCCATTGAAAAACATGTTTTTCATATACCAGAAATGTTTGAAGCTACTGACTGAATGAAAGGAGCTGGCATCTCACTCTCTTTGAATCTTCTTTATCATGCTAGGATTAGCAGGAAAAAGCAAAAAATTTCAGAATTGCACCTTGCAATGTGGAGATATTACTGTTTGTGCATTTACAATATTCATTGATTTTTGCCATTGAAAAACATGTTTTTCATATACCAGAAATGTTTGAAGCTACTGACTGAATGAAAGGAGCTGGCATCTCACTCTCTTTGAATCTTCTTTATCATGCTAGGATTAACAGGAAAAAGCTAAAAATTTCAGAATTGCACCGTGCAATGTGGAGATATTACTGTTTGTGCATTTACAATATTCATTGATTTTTGCCATTGAAAAACATGTTTTTCATATACCAGAAATGTTTGAAGCTACTGACTGAATGAAAGGAGCTGGCATCTCACTCTCTTTGAATCTTCTTTATCATGCTAGGATTAACAGGAAAAAGCAAAAAATTTCAGAATTGCACCTTGCAATGTGGAGATATTACTGTTTGTGCATTTACAATATTCATTGATTTTTGCCATTGAAAAACATGTTTTTCATATACCAGAAATGTTTGAAGCTACTGACTGAATGAAAGGAGCTGGCATCTCACTCTCTTTGAATCTTCTTTATCATGCTAGGATTAACAGGAAAAAGCTAAAAATTTCAGAATTGCACCGTGCAATGTGGAGATATTACTGTTTGTGCATTTACAATATTCATTGATTTTTGCCATTGAAAAACATGTTTTTCATATACCAGAAATGTTTGAAGCTACTGACTGAATGAAAGGAGCTGGCATCTCACTCTCTTTGAATCTTCTTTATCATGCTAGGATTAGCAGGAAAAAGCAAAAAATTTCAGAATTGCACCTTGCAATGTGGAGATATTACTGTTTGTGCATTTACAATATTCATTGATTTTTGCCATTGAAAAACATGTTTTTCATATACCAGAAATGTTTGAAGCTACTGACTGAATGAAAGGAGCTGGCATCTCACTCTCTTTGAATCTTCTTTATCATGCTAGGATTAACAGGAAAAAGCTAAAAATTTCAGAATTGCACCGTGCAATGTGGAGATATTACTGTTTGTGCATTTACAATATTCATTGATTTTTGCCATTGAAAAACATGTTTTTCATATACCAGAAATGTTTGAAGCTACTGACTGAATGAAAGGAGCTGGCATCTCACTCTCTTTGAATCTTCTTTATCATGCTAGGATTAACAGGAAAAAGCTAAAAATTTCAGAATTGCACCGTGCAATGTGGAGATATTACTGTTTGTGCATTTACAATATTCATTGATTTTTGCCATTGAAAAACATGTTTTTCATATACCAGAAATGTTTGAAGCTACTGACTGAAAGGAGCTGGCATCTCACTCTCTTTGAATCTTCTTTATCATGCTAGGATTAGCAGGAAAAAGCAAAAAATTTCAGAATTGCACCTTGCAATGTGGAGATATTACTGTTTGTGCATTTACAATATTCATTGATTTTTGCCATTGAAAAACATGTTTTTCATATACCAGAAATGTTTGAAGCTACTGACTGAATGAAAGGAGCTGGCATCTCACTCTCTTTGAATCTTCTTTATCATGCTAGGATTAACAGGAAAAAGCTAAAAATTTCAGAATTGCACCGTGCAATGTGGAGATATTACTGTTTGTGCATTTACAATATTCATTGATTTTTGCCATTGAAAAACGTTTTTCATATACCAGAAATGTTTGAAGCTACTGACTGAATGAAAGGAGCTGGCATCTCACTCTCTTTGAATCTTCTTTATCATGCTAGGATTAACAGGAAAAAGCTAAAAATTTCAGAATTGCACCGTGCAATGTGGAGATATTACTGTTTGTGCATTTACAATATTCATTGATTTTTGCCATTGAAAAACATGTTTTTCATATACCAGAAATGTTTGAAGCTACTGACTGAATGAAAGGAGCTGGCATCTCACTCTCTTTGAATCTTCTTTATCATGCTAGGATTAACAGGAAAAAGCAAAAAATTTCAGAATTGCACCTTGCAATGTGGAGATATTACTGTTTGTGCATTTACAATATTCATTGATTTTTGCCATTGAAAAACATGTTTTTCATATACCAGAAATGTTTGAAGCTACTGACTGAATGAAAGGAGCTGGCATCTCACTCTCTTTGAATCTTCTTTATCATGCTAGGATTAACAGGAAAAAGCTAAAAATTTCAGAATTGCACCGTGCAATGTGGAGATATTACTGTTTGTGCATTTACAATATTCATTGATTTTTGCCATTGAAAAACATGTTTTTCATATACCAGAAATGTTTGAAGCTTCTGACTGAATGAAAGGAGCTGGCATCTCACTCTCTTTGAATCTTCTTTATCATGCTAGGATTAGCAGGAAAAAGCAAAAAATTTCAGAATTGCACCTTGCAATGTGGAGATATTACTGTTTGTGCATTTACAATATTCATTGATTTTTGCCATTGAAAAACATGTTTTTCATATACCAGAAATGTTTGAAGCTACTGACTGAATGAAAGGAGCTGGCATCTCACTCTCTTTGAATCTTCTTTATCATGCTAGGATTAACAGGAAAAAGCTAAAAATTTCAGAATTGCACTGTGCAATGTGGAGATATTACTGTTTGTGCATTTACAATATTCATTGATTTTTGCCATTGAAAAACATGTTTTTCATATACCAGAAATGTTTGAAGCTACTGACTGAATGAAAGGAGCTGGCATCTCACTCTCTTTGAATCTTCTTTATCATGCTAGGATTAACAGGAAAAAGCAAAAAATTTCAGAATTGCACCGTGCAATGTGGAGAGATTACTGTTTGTGCATTTACAATATTCATTGATTTTTGCCATTGAAAAACATGTTTTTCATATACCAGAAATGTTTGAAGCTACTGACTGAATGAAAGGAGCTGGCATCTCACTCTCTTTGAATCTTCTTTATCATGCTAGGATTAGCAGGAAAAAGCAAAAAATTTCAAAATTGCACCTTGCAATGTGGAGATATTACTGTTTGTGCATTTACAATATTCATTGATTTTTGCCATTGAAAAACATGTTTTTCATATACCAGAAATGTTTGAAGCTACTGACTGAATGAAAGGAGCTGGCATCTCACTCTCTTTGAATCTTCTTTATCATGCTAGGATTAACAGGAAAAAGCTAAAAATTTCAGAATTGCACCGTGCAATGTGGAGATATTACTGTTTGTGCATTTACAATATTCATTGATTTTTGCCATTGAAAAACATGTTTTTCATATACCAGAAATGTTTGAAGCTACTGACTGAATGAAAGGAGCTGGCATCTCACTCTCTTTGAATCTTCATCATGCTAGGATTAACAGGAAAAAGCTAAAAATTTCAGAATTGCACCGTGCAATGTGGAGATATTACTGTTTGTGCATTTACAATATTCATTGATTTTTGCCATTGAAAAACATGTTTTTCATATACCAGAAATGTTTGAAGCTACTGACTGAATGAAAGGAGCTGGCATCTCACTCTCTTTGAATCTTCTTTATCATGCTAGGTTTAACAGGAAAAAGCTAAAAATTTCAGAATTGCACCGTGCAATGTGGAGATATTACTGTTTGTGCATTTACAATATTCATTGATTTTTGCCATTGAAAAACATGTTTTTCATATACCAGAAATGTTTGAAGCTACTGACTGAATGAAAGGAGCTGGCATCTCACTCTCTTTGAATCTTCTTTATCATGCTAGGATTAACAGGAAAAAGCTAAAAATTTCAGAATTGCACCGTGCAATGTGGAGATATTACTGTTTGTGCATTTACAATATTCATTGATTTTTGCCATTGAAAAACATGTTTTTCATATACCAGAAATGTTTGAAGCTACTGACTGAATGAAAGGAGCTGGCATCTCACACTCTTTGAATCTTCTTTATCATGCTAGGATTAGCAGGAAAAAGCAAAAAATTTCAGAATTGCACCTTGCAATGTGGAGATATTACTGTTTGTGCATTTACAATATTCATTGATTTTTGCCATTGAAAAACATGTTTTTCATATACCAGAAATGTTTGAAGCTACTGACTGAATGAAAGGAGCTGGCATCTCACTCTCTTTGAATCTTCTTTATCATGCTAGGATTAGCAGGAAAAAGCAAAAAATTTCAGAATTGCACCTTGCAATGTGGAGATATTACTGTTTGTGCATTTACAATATTCATTGATTTTTGCCATTGAAAAACATGTTTTTCATATACCAGAAATGTTTGAAGCTACTGACTGAATGAAAGGAGCTGGCATCTCACTCTCTTTGAATCTTCTTTATCATGCTAGGATTAGCAGGAAAAAGCAAAAAATTTCAGAATTGCACCTTGCAATGTGGAGATATTACTGTTTGTGCATTTACAATATTCATTGATTTTTGCCATTGAAAAACATGTTTTTCATATACCAGAAATGTTTGAAGCTACTGACTGAATGAAAGGAGCTGGCATCTCACTCTCTTTGAATCTTCTTTATCATGCTAGGATTAACAGGAAAAAGCTAAAAATTTCAGAATTGCACCGTGCAATGTGGAGATATTACTGTTTGTGCATTTACAATATTCATTGATTTTTGCCATTGAAAAACATGTTTTTCATATACCAGAAATGTTTGAAGCTACTGACTGAATGAAAGGAGCTGGCATCTCACTCTCTTTGAATCTTCTTTATCATGCTAGGATTAACAGGAAAAAGCTAAAAATTTCAGAATTGCACCGTGCAATGTGGAGATATTACTGTTTGTGCATTTACAATATTCATTGATTTTTGCCATTGTAAAACGTTTTTCATATACCAGAAATGTTTGAAGCTACTGACTGAATGAAAGGAGCTGGCATCTCACTCTCTTTGAATCTTCTTTATCATGCTAGGATTAACAGGAAAAAGCAAAAAATTTCAGAATTGCACCTTGCAATGTGGAGATATTACTGTTTGTGCATTTACAATATTCATTGATTTTTGCCATTGAAAAACATGTTTTTCATATACCAGAAATGTTTGAAGCTACTGACTGAATGAAAGGAGCTGGCATCTCACTCTCTTTGAATCTTCTTTATCATGCTAGGATTAACAGGAAAAAGCTAAAAATTTCAGAATTGCACCGTGCAATGTGGAGATATTACTGTTTGTGCATTTACAATATTCATTGATTTTTGCCATTGAAAAACATGTTTTTCATATACCAGAAATGTTTGAAGCTACTGACTGAATGAAAGGAGCTGGCATCTCACTCTCTTTGAATCTTCTTTATCATGCTAGGATTAGCAGGAAAAAGCAAAAAATTTCAGAATTGCACCTTGCAATGTGGAGATATTACTGTTTGTGCATTTACAATATTCATTGATTTTTGCCATTGAAAAACATGTTTTTCATATACCAGAAATGTTTGAAGCTACTGACTGAATGAAAGGAGCTGGCATCTCACTCTCTTTGAATCTTCTTTATCATGCTAGGATTAACAGGAAAAAGCTAAAAATTTCAGAATTGCACCGTGCAATGTGGAGATATTACTGTTTGTGCATTTACAATATTCATTGATTTTTGCCATTGAAAAACATGTTTTTCATATACCAGAAATGTTTGAAGCTACTGACTGAATGAAAGGAGCTGGCATCTCACTCTCTTTGAATCTTCTTTATCATGCTAGGATTAACAGGAAAAAGCAAAAAATTTCAGAATTGCACCTTGCAATGTGGAGATATTACTGTTTGTGCATTTACAATATTCATTGATTTTTGCCATTGAAAAACATGTTTTTCATATACCAGAAATGTTTGAAGCTACTGACTGAATGAAAGGAGCTGGCATCTCACTCTCTTTGAATCTTCTTTATCATGCTAGGATTAACAGGAAAAAGCTAAAAATTTCAGAATTGCACCGTGCAATGTGGAGATATTACTGTTTGTGCATTTACAATATTCATTGATTTTTGCCATTGAAAAACATGTTTTTCATATACCAGAAATGTTTGAAGCTACTGACTGAATGAAAGGAGCTGGCATCTCACTCTCTTTGAATCTTCTTTATCATGCTAGGATTAGCAGGAAAAAGCAAAAAATTTCAGAATTGCACCTTGCAATGTGGAGATATTACTGTTTGTGCATTTACAATATTCATTGATTTTTGCCATTGAAAAACATGTTTTTCATATACCAGAAATGTTTGAAGCTACTGACTGAATGAAAGGAGCTGGCATCTCACTCTCTTTGAATCTTCTTTATCATGCTAGGATTAACAGGAAAAAGCTAAAAATTTCAGAATTGCACCGTGCAATGTGGAGATATTACTGTTTGTGCATTTACAATATTCATTGATTTTTGCCATTGAAAAACATGTTTTTCATATACCAGAAATGTTTGAAGCTACTGACTGAATGAAAGGAGCTGGCATCTCACTCTCTTTGAATCTTCTTTATCATGCTAGGATTAACAGGAAAAAGCTAAAAATTTCAGAATTGCACCGTGCAATGTGGAGATATTACTGTTTGTGCATTTACAATATTCATTGATTTTTGCCATTGAAAAACATGTTTTTCATATACCAGAAATGTTTGAAGCTACTGACTGAAAGGAGCTGGCATCTCACTCTCTTTGAATCTTCTTTATCATGCTAGGATTAGCAGGAAAAAGCAAAAAATTTCAGAATTGCACCTTGCAATGTGGAGATATTACTGTTTGTGCATTTACAATATTCATTGATTTTTGCCATTGAAAAACATGTTTTTCATATACCAGAAATGTTTGAAGCTACTGACTGAATGAAAGGAGCTGGCATCTCACTCTCTTTGAATCTTCTTTATCATGCTAGGATTAACAGGAAAAAGCTAAAAATTTCAGAATTGCACCGTGCAATGTGGAGATATTACTGTTTGTGCATTTACAATATTCATTGATTTTTGCCATTGAAAAACATGTTTTTCATATACCAGAAATGTTTGAAGCTACTGACTGAATGAAAGGAGCTGGCATCTCACTCTCTTTGAATCTTCTTTATCATGCTAGGATTAACAGGAAAAAGCAAAAAATTTCAGAATTGCACCTTGCAATGTGGAGATATTACTGTTTGTGCATTTACAATATTCATTGATTTTTGCCATTGAAAAACATGTTTTTCATATACCAGAAATGTTTGAAGCTACTGACTGAATGAAAGGAGCTGGCATCTCACTCTCTTTGAATCTTCTTTATCATGCTAGGATTAACAGGAAAAAGCTAAAAATTTCAGAATTGCACCGTGCAATGTGGAGATATTACTGTTTGTGCATTTACAATATTCATTGATTTTTGCCATTGAAAAACATGTTTTTCATATACCAGAAATGTTTGAAGCTTCTGACTGAATGAAAGGAGCTGGCATCTCACTCTCTTTGAATCTTCTTTATCATGCTAGGATTAGCAGGAAAAAGCAAAAAATTTCAGAATTGCACCTTGCAATGTGGAGATATTACTGTTTGTGCATTTACAATATTCATTGATTTTTGCCATTGAAAAACATGTTTTTCATATACCAGAAATGTTTGAAGCTACTGACTGAATGAAAGGAGCTGGCATCTCACTCTCTTTGAATCTTCTTTATCATGCTAGGATTAACAGGAAAAAGCTAAAAATTTCAGAATTGCACTGTGCAATGTGGAGATATTACTGTTTGTGCATTTACAATATTCATTGATTTTTGCCATTGAAAAACATGTTTTTCATATACCAGAAATGTTTGAAGCTACTGACTGAATGAAAGGAGCTGGCATCTCACTCTCTTTGAATCTTCTTTATCATGCTAGGATTAACAGGAAAAAGCAAAAAAATTTCAGAATTGCACCGTGCAATGTGGAGAGATTACTGTTTGTGCATTTACAATATTCATTGATTTTTGCCATTGAAAAACATGTTTTTCATATACCAGAAATGTTTGAAGCTACTGACTGAATGAAAGGAGCTGGCATCTCACTCTCTTTGAATCTTCTTTATCATGCTAGGATTAGCAGGAAAAAGCAAAAAATTTCAAAATTGCACCTTGCAATGTGGAGATATTACTGTTTGTGCATTTACAATATTCATTGATTTTTGCCATTGAAAAACATGTTTTTCATATACCAGAAATGTTTGAAGCTACTGACTGAATGAAAGGAGCTGGCATCTCACTCTCTTTGAATCTTCTTTATCATGCTAGGATTAACAGGAAAAAGCTAAAAATTTCAGAATTGCACCGTGCAATGTGGAGATATTACTGTTTGTGCATTTACAATATTCATTGATTTTTGCCATTGAAAAACATGTTTTTCATATACCAGAAATGTTTGAAGCTACTGACTGAATGAAAGGAGCTGGCATCTCACTCTCTTTGAATCTTCATCATGCTAGGATTAACAGGAAAAAGCTAAAAATTTCAGAATTGCACCGTGCAATGTGGAGATATTACTGTTTGTGCATTTACAATATTCATTGATTTTTGCCATTGAAAAACATGTTTTTCATATACCAGAAATGTTTGAAGCTACTGACTGAATGAAAGGAGCTGGCATCTCACTCTCTTTGAATCTTCTTTATCATGCTAGGTTTAACAGGAAAAAGCTAAAAATTTCAGAATTGCACCGTGCAATGTGGAGATATTACTGTTTGTGCATTTACAATATTCATTGATTTTTGCCATTGAAAAACATGTTTTTCATATACCAGAAATGTTTGAAGCTACTGACTGAATGAAAGGAGCTGGCATCTCACTCTCTTTGAATCTTCTTTATCATGCTAGGATTAACAGGAAAAAGCTAAAAATTTCAGAATTGCACCGTGCAATGTGGAGATATTACTGTTTGTGCATTTACAATATTCATTGATTTTTGCCATTGAAAAACATGTTTTTCATATACCAGAAATGTTTGAAGCTACTGACTGAATGAAAGGAGCTGGCATCTCACACTCTTTGAATCTTCTTTATCATGCTAGGATTAGCAGGAAAAAGCAAAAAATTTCAGAATTGCACCTTGCAATGTGGAGATATTACTGTTTGTGCATTTACAATATTCATTGATTTTTGCCATTGAAAAACATGTTTTTCATATACCAGAAATGTTTGAAGCTACTGACTGAATGAAAGGAGCTGGCATCTCACTCTCTTTGAATCTTCTTTATCATGCTAGGATTAGCAGGAAAAAGCAAAAAATTTCAGAATTGCACCTTGCAATGTGGAGATATTACTGTTTGTGCATTTACAATATTCATTGATTTTTGCCATTGAAAAACATGTTTTTCATATACCAGAAATGTTTGAAGCTACTGACTGAATGAAAGGAGCTGGCATCTCACTCTCTTTGAATCTTCTTTATCATGCTAGGATTAGCAGGAAAAAGCAAAAAATTTCAGAATTGCACCTTGCAATGTGGAGATATTACTGTTTGTGCATTTACAATATTCATTGATTTTTGCCATTGAAAAACATGTTTTTCATATACCAGAAATGTTTGAAGCTACTGACTGAATGAAAGGAGCTGGCATCTCACTCTCTTTGAATCTTCTTTATCATGCTAGGATTAACAGGAAAAAGCTAAAAATTTCAGAATTGCACCGTGCAATGTGGAGATATTACTGTTTGTGCATTTACAATATTCATTGATTTTTGCCATTGAAAAACATGTTTTTCATATACCAGAAATGTTTGAAGCTACTGACTGAATGAAAGGAGCTGGCATCTCACTCTCTTTGAATCTTCTTTATCATGCTAGGATTAACAGGAAAAAGCTAAAAATTTCAGAATTGCACCGTGCAATGTGGAGATATTACTGTTTGTGCATTTACAATATTCATTGATTTTTGCCATTGTAAAACGTTTTTCATATACCAGAAATGTTTGAAGCTACTGACTGAATGAAAGGAGCTGGCATCTCACTCTCTTTGAATCTTCTTTATCATGCTAGGATTAACAGGAAAAAGCAAAAAATTTCAGAATTGCACCTTGCAATGTGGAGATATTACTGTTTGTGCATTTACAATATTCATTGATTTTTGCCATTGAAAAACATGTTTTTCATATACCAGAAATGTTTGAAGCTACTGACTGAATGAAAGGAGCTGGCATCTCACTCTCTTTGAATCTTCTTTATCATGCTAGGATTAACAGGAAAAAGCTAAAAATTTCAGAATTGCACCGTGCAATGTGGAGATATTACTGTTTGTGCATTTACAATATTCATTGATTTTTGCCATTGAAAAACATGTTTTTCATATACCAGAAATGTTTGAAGCTACTGACTGAATGAAAGGAGCTGGCATCTCACTCTCTTTGAATCTTCTTTATCATGCTAGGATTAGCAGGAAAAAGCAAAAAATTTCAGAATTGCACCTTGCAATGTGGAGATATTACTGTTTGTGCATTTACAATATTCATTGATTTTTGCCATTGAAAAACATGTTTTTCATATACCAGAAATGTTTGAAGCTACTGACTGAATGAAAGGAGCTGGCATCTCACTCTCTTTGAATCTTCTTTATCATGCTAGGATTAACAGGAAAAAGCTAAAGATTTCAGAATTGCACCGTGCAATGTGGAGATATTACTGTTTGTGCATTTACAATATTCATTGATTTTTGCCATTGAAAAACATGTTTTTCATATACCAGAAATGTTTGAAGCTACTGACTGAATGAAAGGAGCTGGCATCTCACTCTCTTTGAATCTTCTTTATCATGCTAGGATTAACAGGAAAAAGCAAAAAATTTCAGAATTGCACCTTGCAATGTGGAGATATTACTGTTTGTGCATTTACAATATTCATTGATTTTTGCCATTGAAAAACATGTTTTTCATATACCAGAAATGTTTGAAGCTACTGACTGAATGAAAGGAGCTGGCATCTCACTCTCTTTGAATCTTCTTTATCATGCTAGGATTAACAGGAAAAAGCTAAAAATTTCAGAATTGCACCGTGCAATGTGGAGATATTACTGTTTGTGCATTTACAATATTCATTGATTTTTGCCATTGAAAAACATGTTTTTCATATACCAGAAATGTTTGAAGCTACTGACTGAATGAAAGGAGCTGGCATCTCACTCTCTTTGAATCTTCTTTATCATGCTAGGATTAGCAGGAAAAAGCAAAAAATTTCAGAATTGCACCTTGCAATGTGGAGATATTACTGTTTGTGCATTTACAATATTCATTGATTTTTGCCATTGAAAAACATGTTTTTCATATACCAGAAATGTTTGAAGCTACTGACTGAATGAAAGGAGCTGGCATCTCACTCTCTTTGAATCTTCTTTA
>NW_027370164.1:0-37752 GCF_046119375.1 Phyllobates terribilis
CCAAATAGAGGCCTCTTTTGGTCTATGAAAGCATAGAGTGCGACTCGATAAACAGATATAGAGATATGTTTTTGGATAGAAGTTCATATGTAGTAGTTACCTCCTTGACAAAGTTGAAGATTTGACAGGAATTACGGTGGCTCGTAGTTAACCCTATTAAGACCAAATCTCCATACTGTCGCTGTTGCTTCAGGTGTGAGTTGAAGCTATTAATGTGGTATGAGTACAGTTATACTAGTTGGTTACAAGTTACAACCAATCGAAGGTACTGACGTGACATCCTCCTTATAATATTTCGATCTTGTGGTCCGGTAAGCCTAAATCATGAAGCGCATGGGCACTTTCTATGCTTGTTCTAATCTCTTTTTAAGATTTGCTAAGTACTCTGTCCCACCCACTAATCACTACTGCAGCAAACAGCGACTAAAATGCCCTAGGAGTAGCTAACTATCATTAACACAAGATTAGATTAGTTTCGGAACAAAACTACCAGCATACACTTCGCAGGGGTGCAAGAAGATTACAGGAATCATGTAAGATTATTCATTTCCAAATTCCCACAAGCATTATTGTTCTACTGTAGTTTGCTGATCAGCGTTATCAAAGAAACCATAAAAATGGTAATCCATTCTCGTGAGTTTAAACACTAGAAACCATGTACTAACCGTTCAACGTTGAAAAACTTGTAACCCCTTTGAGACAAAAACACAAACAGTTGGTGGTCATCACTAACCACGGCATATCTCCTTGAGCCTTCCGGCAGCAGATTCTTCCACTGAATACTGCGAATTTCACAAAATAGAAGTCCTCAATCACGTATACCGATATACAATCAAATGAATCTGTTCCACTGGGAAAATTATTAGATCGAGCGAGTGAAAGTGGCGAACCTTCTGTAGAACCCAGACACAATGGTTGTAGGTCCTGGAGAGAAGGTCAGAGAGATCGCCGGCTTCAATCTCCCTGTAGTTGACGAAATTTTCTCTGGCGTATTTGGAGTAGTAAGGTCTTGTGTCCCGAGGGAGTTTCCTGATCAGCCTCAAAACCTCCCCGTAAGCTCTCAATGCCTTCTCCATCTCTCCCTTCAATTCTCAAAGACGGAGACAACTTTTTCTTTTTTTTATTAAAGGAAAAGCGTACTTATATCAATGGCTGATTTCTAGATGAATATCATTTGTAAGGAAGCGAGGGAGATGTGACTATATTTTTCTGGAAATCCCAATTTCAGTTGGAAAACGAAGTAGCTGAATATTGGAAACAAATAGACATGTACAAAATCATCTCGTTAAGCGGGTGGGTTAAGCCGTGTGTTAAGCCTGCCCGGTCGATTCGGGTTGGGTTTATTGTGGGTAGCTTGTCGAACGAGTCCGATTGTAATTTATACAGATATCTAAGTTATATATTGCGATTTTACCTACTACTAGTACAATTTATGAAATGTTCTTAATGTAAGATCCATGATTTTTGCATGAAATTACAAGTAATTTCACATACTGACACAAAATTAAAATATAATTAGCCAATGAATGAGCTACCGTATTATAGGAACGAGGGATAAAAGTGAACTTGGTCTTAAAGAACGACAAAAACAAGCCAATTGTTTCCTCCGTTACCAAAGAAGGGTATGAGTTATCCCAAAGTTTGGAAGATAACGTTTTAATTAATCCCAAACAAACGGATTCAAGCAATACTTCAAAAATCATAGTTGAAAGGCAAGTTGAATCCCCCCATTTGCACGCAAGAGTCTCAGCCATAAGGGACCTTCTATTGTCGAAACAGTTTTGCTAGCGACAAGAACAACAATTTCATCAGAATTTCGACCAACAACTCCCAGGCAAACCAATCACCAATGATGCAAGCATCAACTTTTAGTTTAATCGTGCCTCTCACTGGACGTTCCCAACTCTGGACTTGAGGTGGTGTTCTATGTAGCTGATGTCTCAGGTGCTTAGGTTCCTTTCCCCGAGCATAGAATTTGTAGTCACCTGCATATTTGATCTATCTCGTGCGCAACAACTCGAAATTATGGAAGTCCGGATCGAAGTGCCTTGTTTCTCCATGTCCAACAAATTCATGCCAACACAAGGAACTCCTCAACAACCTCGATACCCTTTAATCTTCATAGCTCGAGAATGGATTTTGTGAAGGAGTGAAACTATCTTGCGTTGAACCAATGCTGAATTGTCGTTCCCCTCCAAACAGCAGCCGAGAATGAGCAATCAAAGAGAAAATGCCATTGGTCTTTTGCTCCAGTATTGCATCTGCTACATGTCGGATCAGGTGCAATGTAGCGATTATAGAGATTTTGCTTCACCGCCAGTATGTTCGAACAGAGCCGCCATCCAAAATCATGAACTTTTGGTGGGATGTTAAGCTTCCACAACAACCTCCATGTATCCATATCGTTCCCTCCAAGTCGTTCCTGCCAATCATGTAAAGACGAGCACGTAAGAAGTCAGTAGCCTAATTTTACCAAATACATACCTGAGTGATTAGGCCACCAAAACATCATGTCCCACGCGCTATAATTTGTGAGAAGGGTTCGTTGAATAGCAGAAACGTCTTGTTGGTGAAAGGCTTGATTCAATAATTTCATATCTCATCATTGCTTTGTAGCTTATAAGTATGACGTTACTACTGCATTGGGATGAGGACTATTTGGTTGCTTCATTCGCCGGAATTTCTCACCATCTGGTTTCCATATGCTTGTTGTTGCAGTAGTTTGGCCATCCCCAATTCGACACACACTCTCGTCTTTCAGCAATAATCGGGCGGAAAGTATATTATACCATGAATAACTTGGATTCGTTCCAAAAGTAGCGTGCATGAAATCACAGTTCAGATAGTATCTGGCTTTGAGAATACTTTCAGCAAAGAATCCTCTCGATGCATTAGACGCTAGCCCTATTTTGCTAACAATGCAGTATTAAAAGCTCCAAGTTCTCAAAAACCCAAACCTCTGAGACGTTTAGGCAGACATAAAAGCTCCCAATGTTTCCAGTGTATAGCTCTTTGCGAGTTTGATGAACCCCGCCAAAAATTGGATATGATGCCATTAATCTCCAAATCAAGTAGTCAGGCAAACGATACACTCATTATGTAACAAGGAATGCTTTCTAAGACCGACTTAATCAACAGTTCATTTCCTGATTTCGAAAGAAGATTCCCCCGCTAGCCATTTAGACGCTTCCAGATTCGGTCTTTAATTTTAGAGAAAATAACCTCCTTAGATTGGCCAATAACCATTGGCAAACCGAGATATTTCACATGCTAATCAACCTCTTTAACTCCAAGTGCTCCACATTATCATGCTTCAACTGCTCATTAAGTTTCTTGCTAAACACCACCTCTGTCTTGGCCTACTTAATTTTCTGCCCTGACGCTCGTTCATATAAACTAAGAATATCATTAAAATTAACGCACTCTTGGAGGTTTGATTGTCCGAAAATCAGACAGTTATCTGCGAAAAACAAGAGTGAAATATGTTGTGCATTCTGACATATCTATAACCCATTAATAGCCCCCACTAAAAGCTTTGTATCAGACTTGACAAAACTTCACCGCACATAATGAATAAATATGGCGATAAGGGGTCACCTTGTCTGATTCCTCTACTCAGTTCACCAAATCCACTGATTCTTCCATTAATCTTAAAAGAGAAAGACGTCGAACTCACACACTGCATGATCTTATTGACCCCCTGCCACGTCGCGCAAATCCTAATTTCAGCAATACATCCTGAAGGAATCATCCAATGCGGTAACAAGCCTTCGTCCTTCATCATGTATAATTTAAGTGCAAAGGTTCCTAAGGGGACGACATGAGAACACCTCATGTGATGGAAACCTTCAGAAGCAATCAAAGCATTATCCGATATTAAGTGTCCTTGGATGAAAGCAGATTGTGATTCGAAGATGATCTAAGGCATAATCGTCTTTAAGCGGACTGTGATTAGCTTTGTAATGATTTTATAATGAACCATACACTAACTTATAGGGCAAAATTTTGAAATCATTTTAGGCTAAGATACTTTTAGTATTAATACAACCACTTTGTGATTGATGTCCTTGATGAAGCCAGACCATCCCACTATTCAAGAACTAGGTGTACAATATCAGCACCCACGAGCAACCATAACCACTGATAAAAGACTATGTGCATCCCGTCTTGATACGGAACCGATCACACGTGTTACTTGCTCCCCAATCTGCACATAGGGTTGTGCAAAAAGACCAAGGGACCAGAAATCAAACCGGAATGGAAATGATATTTCGGTCCGATCCCCGGTCCTTATAATCTGAAAATCCCGGTTCCCTGACCGGTCCGGTCTGGTTTGGTCCAAAGACCGGTTGGGCACTGGTCCTATATTTGAAAAAAATATTGTAGTTGGTGTACGATATTTATAATAAAATGGTAAAAATTATTCCACTTGAATAAGATTATTCGATAAAATCAATTATATTATATTTATCTTTGTTGACTCATTGATTTGCTACAAAAAACATTTATACTAGTTTTTCGCGTTTTCTTTTTCACGAAAAGTTTAAACATTTTACCCATATACTTCAAGAAAATCAAGAAATCAAACATAAATAATTTAATAAAGACTTTATAATTGAAAAAGAGTAATTAAAAAATAATTAGATTTTTATAAATAATTAAAAGATAAAGTCGGTTCAATCGGTCTTTGGACCGGACCGGAGCGATTCATTCTGGACCGTACCAGACCGATTCATTCCGGCCCGGTCCATTTGCACAACCCTATCTGCACATGTTAATTACTCTTCAAGGAAATCCATCTGCATGTGTTACTTGCTCCCTAAGGAAATCCGCACATTCAAAGAGAAGTTACACATTGACCACATTGAAGAGAGAAGTTACAAAAATGACCACATTAAAGAGAGTTGTTATAAATTGACCACACTAAAGAATACCTTAATTGTATTTGAGGATTAAATTGATATTGATATAACTCTTGAAATTATTTCCCTTTTAAGTTTTATTTCTTTCATTTTCAAGAATTAGGATTATATCTTCTAGAATGTTCTTATGTGTTTTTAAAGACAAATTTGTCCCTCTCTTAGGAGTATAAAAGGGACTTGTCTTGGCACTTGTAAAAACAGGTAGAATTGGGTGAAAATGTGAATCTTTATTTTGCCTCATGGAAGAGAGCTTCTTGAAGGAAGAGAAGTCTCTGATTGTTGAAGAAGTTATTTGGTCGTTCTTGGCTATGTCAATTTCTCCCTTTTGAGATTGATGTTCCAAGTTGTCACAAGCCTCCTCCTTGTGCCTTGTCACCATTAGGGATGGCAACGGGGCGGGGACTACTATCCCCGTCCCCATCCCCGTTTATAATTTCAATCCCCATCCCGTCCCCATCCCCATCGGAGGGGAATTTTTTTTCCATCCCCGTCCCCGCCGAGTCCCCATCCCCATCCGGGGATTCCTTATCCCCGTTATCTTATTTCAATTTTATTTGCTATATGTGTATCTAAATATAAAAGAAACTAAATTGAACAACGAATATTTTTAATTCTAATCAATTAGTAATTAAATAATCGACAAAACAAGACCAATCAAATAAATTGAGACAAATGAAAAACCACATCGAGATATGAAGTCATATGAACTAACCAACCCTCGTAGGGGATTCCCCACGGGGTCGGGGTCGGGGCGGGGACACCATTCCCCACCCCATCCCCATGCGGAGATTTATGTTTCACCCATACCCGTCCCCATCCCCATCCCCATTTAAAATCCCCATCCCCATCCCCGTCACGAGGATTCCCCATGGGGATACGGGGATCCCCGCCCCATTGCCATCCCTAGTCACCATGGGATGTTGTGTAAGGTTGTAGAGACGAGGGTTCATTCATCATTTGGCTTGGTTCTTAATCTCAAATTAAGGGTCTTGTCATTGTATCTGGTTCTTTTCTATCTATCATCATTGAGTTTTTTTCATCATTTGGGCAGGTTCTTATTCGTGAGAGTTCAGGGTTTGTTCATTGTTTGATTTGGTTCCAATTCCTATCCATTTCTCTTTCATTTGTATTAATTTCTAATACGATTTCCGAGTCATTGTTTTCTTTGTCATTTTGAGTCAATTTCATGAGCTTACAACAAGAAATTCATAGATCTTCTTCCTTTCACATTCTTTCATGGCTTTGGAGTTGAGTTTGGCATCTAGATCATCAAAACGGCCTAATCCCCATATCACGTCCACACCTGATGACTTTGTCGAGTGTATAAGGAACAGAGACACCTTGACTTCCTCCGTGTCAAATGACAAACAAGTGATCAGTTCATTTCCTCAGTGACACAGTGTTGCGGATGTGCTATTGCGTTCTCAGTATCCACCACATCCTCAGTTTCAATTAGCTTAGAGTAAAACCTAGTATTAATACAAAACATGTCTGCAATTGTGGTTTTCCAAGATTCATCGTCATCAGTGAGACCATGAATCTTATTATAGAGTTGTGTTTGCCTACCCGGTTATGGAAGAAACTTGTATTTTGACCCCCATCTCTAAGGCAGTTAACTCTTGAGCAAAGATGCCAATACGACTCTTCTTGATGGCGGAGATCATCTAGTTCAGCTACTATGTCCTTTGAACGCGCCAAATTAGTACCATCAGGAGGTTCATGTATGGATTTTAGATCCTTCTCAAGGTCTCAGATCCTTCTACGTCTATCCTTATAAGTAAATCATGCCCAAGATGATAAACTTTATGTATAACGAGCGACCTTAAAGTGAATTGGATCTGGATGAGCATTCCAAATGTCAATGAACACCTCCTTGCATTATGTATTCTCTAACCACAAAGTTTCAAAGAGAAAAGGAAGCTTCCCACGGTCTCGCTTTGCTCTGCCATTGGTGAATGATACGAATGACAGTGAACTTCATAACGAACATCAAAGACTGGATAAATCACTCTCCAATCTGGAGTAGAGACAAAGCGGTCAAGTCTATCCCGGATCACCCCTATTTTCCACGTGAAAGGGGATACTCCCTTATAGACAATATTGAAGAGGTTGCACTCATCTAGGACGCATCGAAAGCATTTCATATCAGCAATATCCCTAATTGCTCCACCCTCCTTTCATTGTGATAGAGTGTTTCATTAAAATCACCTCCAATGAGAAGCAACAAGGAGCATCTAGCATGAATAGAAAGAATTAAGCTCCAGGTTTTGTGTGTGTGCTCTCTATTAAGTCACCCGTAAATCCCAGTAAAGGCCCATTTATAGTCTGACAGAATATCACTAACTTCATCAAAATATGTCACTGAGAGTAATTAGTCACAACCACAATCCAATGCCTACAGATAATTAGTTACTCGGAAAGAAAATACCCTCAGTAAAACCACACTTTGTCTTTACACTTTCTAAATCACGTTTAGATATCATGATTTCCATGACAAAAAACAAAATCGGGCACTGATTCCGGGTCCCTTCCCATAGTGCTTGAACTGTCGGGGTGTTGCCCAATCCCCGACAATTCCAACATAAGATTTTCATTTATGTTCGCATGTCGGCAAGACAGCGCAACCCACTACTTACGTATGTGAAAGTGATTGATCATCATTGTGTCCCATAGACCTTGCAACAACCGTTTGTTGGACGTCAGTCGGACAACCCACAACCTTTTGTCGTTTTGCAATACCAATTCTTCTATTTCCTCTGTGTATCTCGACAAGACCATGTGCCACATCTACATTGTTTCATTTCATTGTAAGGCCCTCTTTACATTTTTTAAAAACTCTTGGATCAACATCTTTCAAAGCCTTCTTACTACTCAATGCCACACTTTCTGAGATACTCTCCAATGATCCTTTTGTCTAACCTCTTGTTCATTATTCTTTGCCTGCTTCAAAGTGGTCCACATATCCTTTACTGTCTCCATTGGAAAGGCCGAAACTTGATTAGAATTGTCCATGTGTTGTACCATCCCAGACGTGGTGAAGCCTGCTGATTAACACTCTTCCTGGTCCTGAAACAAAGCCGTCTCAGTGATCTCCCTAGCCGTATTCAGATTTACAGTCACTGTCCTATCCGGAGTCACTTGCGTGGCATCAAATCTTTCCTTCATAGGAGAAGGTTCCCCATTCCCCTTAGTCGTATCAACATCTTGCACAATCTCAAATTCCTTTAGAAAGGTACAGTTCCACAATCAATTGATTAAGCCGAATTTGATCAAGTTCTTTATCCTCCTTCTTAAGTCCTGGTCATGATTCAATAGAGGCCCTCATCCAAGGACTGTAAGGAAATTCACCTAAAACCGAAGGAGCATGAGAGTTACAGGTTTCGATAAATATGCTTTAATTTTGCCACAGCGAAAATACAGATTCGGTAAACGCTCAAATTAAAGGTCCACCCATCTACACTATCCATCGATTAAAATTTTGACACCCCGCAAAGGAGGACAAGTAATATCAATAGAAACTCTCAAACGAAAGGTCTTTGAGATTCCCAACCCATTAGAATCATCAAACTCCATAAACCGGCCTATCTGATTCCCAATCTGTTCATCCATCTCATGCGTGCGCAATCCAAATGAAAGATTTTCAATTTGAATCCACAATGAAGATTTAGAGAGGACAATATCACTCGAGCAATCATCACCAGAAAACTCCTTGATGACTAATAGAGAATCATCAAACATCCACGATCTCCCATTCCACACACGTTCTTTATCGGATTTACTAAAGAATTTAAAAATAAAGACCCGATCCCCAAGTGCTCGAACAACAAAACCACATGAAACCCTCCAAATTTGCTTCAATGTTGTGTGGACGACATTAAAACTCACTTGCTTGCCAGTCAGAACTTTCCCAATTAGACATAATTCCCATCATTGCTTATGGACTACAGAATCATCAGTGCTAATAATAGTAGAGTTCTCGGCATCCTAAAGAGGGAACTTTCCCTCAGAGATTGAACTTTTATCTAATGGTGACGCCATCCAAAAGAAACAACACCAGAAATAACAAGATTCCGGCACCACCGGATGAATAGATTGAAGCCAACAACTAATAAGTCACCAAAAAATAGCACCGGAACCACCAGTGAAAGTGAAAACAACCGTTAATAACTGCAACCAACCACTCTAAATTCTCAATAACTGTAACCAACCGCTCTAAAAACCACAAAATTCATATTTTTGGTTTTAAAGAGGAGCGGAGCCTTAGTACGCGTTAATTACAAATAAGTTGGGCTACAACAAAACAAAACGGGGGTAGTCCTTCCCCTAGTGTCTTCCAACAGAACATCGAGAACAGGCTCTGGCGGCGCAAGAAACACGAAAAAACCAAAACTAAAATCGAAAGCCAGATAGGCCAACAGGTCTACCACCCTGTTAGCTTCACGGTAAACATGGCGCCACTGGCAAAGCCAGTCTCTAATCAAGGAGCCTTTCGCCTTGGCGACGAGGCTAGAAAGAGGGTGAGTCACAAGTTTACTTAGGAACTAAATCGCAATTTACGAGTCAGTTTCTAGGTAAACCCTCCTGTACCCTCTACTCCGGGCAAGAGCCACAAATTCATATTGAGGTATTAGAGAGCATTTCTCATGAGAGAACTAGCTTTACGGAGAGAAATTCTTGGATTACACATTTTCACCGTCTGATTCATAATGGGCCACCCTCCACTTCGTTCAAAAATGCCCAAGCCCATTCTGTGAAAGAAAAGTACGGCCCATATTTTTTTTGTGATTCTATTTCTAGCCTGCACGTTTGTCACCCACCTCTGACATGTCTATTAACGCCAATTATGTCACTGTCCATTTTTTTGGGTAGAAATCAATCTTTTCATCTACATTCACGCTCACGAGTCTGGAGTCCCCCTTGTTAGCTCGCCATTCTTGCGTAATTTGTGATCCATTTCATGCCCACGCCATTAATAGCACAAAAGCCAAGTCTACGTCGGTGCTGAAAAGTTTTTTACAAAAGATTTCGTGCTTTCTGGACTACCCATTTCTGCTATTTACCCTCACTCTGCAGCTCCCACCCCCCTCTCTTGATTTGTGTTGTCTGGACTTGAGAGATGGAGGAAGAAGGTGAGTGGGTTATGGTGCAGAGACCTGCAGAGAGGGAACTGTGGAACCCATCAGGAGTAGTTGGTGATGGTGAGAGCTCAAGACCGCTGAAGATCGTTTTTAAGGACGCTGCTAAGCACTGGACTGATGCTCTCCCCATTGGCAATGGCAGACTTGGGGCTATGGTCTGGGGCGGAGTCAATACCGAGACTCTCAATCTTAACGGTATATCTGAAAACCTGCTCATTACTCATGCCATTACTGATAATAGGCCCGGTTAATCGGAGTCTCTTTATAAAATTGTTTGCTGAAATTGGAAATCTGAGGTGAAGCTTTAAAAAATCTAGCCAAGTAGTGATTTATTTTTATTTCAGTTTTTTGTGTCACTTGTCAAATGCTGTTGAGTTCTTCGTGCAACTGGATACCTGGTGTGTACTGATGATTTTGCTTTTGATTGATTAAAAAGTAGAAGTTGAATGTTGAGATTCATCTGGGGACGATGTATACTTATCTTAGGCAGCTGCTATTTGAAAATCTGTTGCAGAGGATACCCTTTGGACTGGTGTTCCAGCTAACTATACTGATCCAACTGTACCTAACTCACTCACACCAATTAGACAACTTGTCGACAATGGAAGATATGATGAAGCCACAGCTTTGGCTGACACCAAATTATCTGGAAATCCCTCAGATGTATGCTCCTGAATCTATGTATATCTTAATTTACTTATTATACCCTGAGTTGTTGAAAAAAGTTTCTTTCCTCTGATTCTTGCAGGTTTATCAGCTCATAGGAGACCTAAAACTAGACTTTAACACCTCAGATATCACTTACACAGACGATACATACTGGAGAGAATTGGATTTGGACACAGCAACTGTCACAGTGAGATACTCAATAGAAAATGTGGATTTCACAAGACAACATTTTGTCTCAAACCCTGATCAAGTGATGGTTACGAAGATCTCAGCTAGTAAGCCAGGCTCCATTTCCTTCACAGCATCGTTTGACAGTAAGCTTCATCATCATTCGTACGTGAATGGAAAAGACCAAATCGTCCTTGAAGGGAGCTGCCCTGGTAAGAGGATCCCACCGAGAACAAACACAAACCCAAACCCAAACAATAACAATAACAAACCAGAGGGAATTCATTTCACCACAACTCTTCAAGTGCAGATCAATGGAAGCAAAGGAGTGATACATAATGTGGATAACAAGAAACTAAAGGTTGAAGATTGTGATTCGGTTGTTCTCCTCTTGGTAGCATCATCTTCATTTGAAGATCCATTCACTGCGCCTTCAGACTCCAAAAAGAACCCAACTTCAGATTGTATAACCAAACTCAACTCAGTCAATAGATTCTCATACTCTGATCTATATACGCGTCATTTGGATGATTATCAACAGCTATTCCACCGAGTATCCCTTCAACTATCTGCAACCAAACAAGATGAAGTTGATGTCCCAACTGCAGAGAGAGTAAAATCCTTTAAAACCGACGAAGACCCATCATTCATAGAGCTTTTATTTCAATACGGCCGTTATTTGCTCATATCCTGTTCAAGGCCAGGTACTCAACCGGCGAATCTTCAAGGGATCTGGAACTATAAAATTGAACCAGCATGGGATTGCGCTCCTCACTTGAACATCAACCTTCAGATGAACTATTGGCCGTCTCTACCTTGCAACCTTAAAGAATGTCAAGAGCCGCTCTTTGATTACATATCCTCTTTATCGGTGACCGGAGCGAAGACCGCGAAAGTGAACTATGACGCCAATGGTTGGGTTGTTCATCAAGTATCGGATATATGGGCCAAAACTTCTCCTGATAGAGGTCAAGCTGTGTGGGCCTTTTGGCCCATGGGAGGAGCTTGGGTCTGCACTCATCTATGGGAGCATTATACGTATACTATGGATAAGAAGTTTCTAGAAGAAAAGGCTTATCCACTTATGGAAGGTTGTACGTCGTTTTTGTTAGATTGGTTGATAGAAGGCCGAGGAGGAGTTTATCTTGAGACGAACCCTTCAACATCTCCAGAGCATTCGTTTGTAGCCCCAAATGGTAAGCCAGCTAGTGTAAGCTACTCTTCAACAATGGATATTTCAATCATAAAGGAAGTATTCAACTCCATTGTTTCTGCTGCTGAGATCTTGGGGAAGATGAGCAATGATCTTATACAAAGAGTGGTGAGAGCTCAGAGTAGGCTACCGCCGTTCAAGGTATCGCGAGATGGGTCATTAATGGAGTGGGCAGAGGATTTTCAAGACCTTGATCCTCACCACAGGCATGTATCACATCTATTTGGGGTCTACCCAGGGCACACGATAACTCCAGAGAAGAGCCCTGATCTGTGCAAAGCAGTGGATAATTCCCTGTTCAAGAGGGGTGTTGAGGGTCCAGGATGGTCCACGACGTGGAAAGCGGCCTTGTGGGCCCGGCTACACGACAGCGAGCATGCTTATGAGATGGTCAAGCATTTGGTTGACCTTGTTGACCCTGACAAGGAGAGCTTATATGAAGGAGGGTTATACAGCAACTTGTTCACAGCTCATCCTCCTTTCAGATTGATGCTAACTTCGGGTTTGCTGCGGCGATTTCTGAGATGTTGGTTCAGAGCACGGTGAAGGATCTGTACTTGCTCCCTGCTCTGCCACGTGGCAAGTGGGCCAATGGGTGCGTGAAGGGGTTGAAGGCCCGCGGTGGGGTCACGGTTAATGTATCATGGAAAGAAGGAGATCTTCATGAGGTTGGGCTTTGGTGTGTTGATCATGGGAATGTGATCAACTGTGTGAAGAGGTTGCATTATAGAGGGAGTTCAGTTCAAGTTAAGGTTTTGCCTGGGAAAGTTTACTCCTTCAACAATCAGCTCAAGTGTGTGAGGACATTGTCACTTTCTAGTTTTCCAAGGTGAAGTGTGGTTCATTAAGTGGTTTAATACAAGAGTTTTTTCTTTTATGCCAAACCAAAATGTGTTGATTTTTATATACAGTAAGCATACTTTGATACTTTTGGGGGGTGATGGTTTTATCATCTCAATTCGAGGCCCATGGTGACATCTATTCTCTGATTTTTTTCAGTATATATCTTTAAATATATTAATCTAAAAATTTTAAATTTTAATATTCTTAAAATATTTATTAAGAGAAATTAAACAAGATTATTCATGACTATATCTTTCTTTATACATTAGGAGATATTAACATAATCATAATTTTCTTAATCGATAAATAGCGTTGAAAGAAAGTGAGAATAATGTAAGGGGAAGGAGGCAGTAATTTATATTACAATACAGAGTAGAAATGTCTATGACCATAATAACAAAGAAAGAGTAGAAATGTGTGTGGAAGGACAAATCTTATTGAGTCTATACAAGCTTTTATGTGTATGATCAAAATTCAAATAGACATATAAAAGACTAATCTATAAACCACATGTCCGGACATACTCAAAAGTGTCACATTATAAAAACCTCTTTCTTACGATAATTTGGAGTCCAAAATGAAAATTCTAAACAATCATTCTATGAATTAAGTTTTTTCAATAGGTTTTTTAACAAATTTAACGGTCTTGTTGTTAGCCAACTAAAGACACAGAACGCGGAAGACTTTTTAACTTTACTATCTTCTTTTTGGAATTAGAACGTAAATTATGATATAGCTTTCTTTTTATGATGACCATCTAAAAAATTAGAAATGACTTGGTTTTTAACAGTTCAAATATAACGACAAATGAGAAGATTAAGAATATTGTTACAACCTCTTTTTGTTAATTCAATGCCTGGAAAGATGATTATAAAAGTCATGATTCAAAAGATAAAAAGATCTAGATTAAGAGATAAAAGAAAGCTAAATTGGAGTAGATCAAATATGAATAGTGTCAAGATGAATTTTGATGGATATGTTAGAGTAGATAAATTTGGCATCTCTGGGATATATCATTGGAGACCATGATAGTAAAACTTTAGCAGTGGAGAGAATTGATATACCAAGAACTTCTGTGCTTGTCACTGAGGCCCTAGCAACCTTAATGGGTGTTAGGGCGGCAGTGGGTCTTGGATGCGCCCAGGTAGAAGTAAAGAAGGATAATTTAGTTCTTATTAACTCGCCCTATTAATTGTTGGAAGGTTTCTTGAGAGATTAGCAATATTGTTGTTGAAATTCATCAATTTGAAAGTGTGTGTGAATGTTGTGTATTCAGGTATATTTTCAGGGAAGCGAATGGCGTGACCGATTTCATTGCAAAGAGTGCAATAGGAGTAGAGAAGTTGGTGAACAGTGCTAACTTGGTGTGAAAAGGAGTATCATAGAAGAATTTATAGTGGATCATCTATATTTAAAGGAACCTATGGAAGAAGGTCTTAGCAGTTTTGTCGAGATCATCAGGCGTGATGATTTAGGTCTTTCCTAGATTATGGGACCTTTGTATGTCTTGTAAAAAAAACTATTCCATACATACTCTTACAATATTAACTTCTTTATCGGGTAAGTACATGTGATTTGTAACTCTGTTTGTGAAATGTCAATGTATTCATACACTCCAAATTTTATCTCCGTACACTCCATTTTTAAACGCAAAAATAATACTAACGCGATAATTTTGCATATGGGTCCAAACATAGGTGAAAAACCGAATTTTGTAAGACATAACCAAACACATGTATTTTGTTAACGCCAAATTCCTGCGTGTGAATAAAAAAAAATTAATTTCATTTGGGTGTAAAAGAAGAAAAACTCTGAAAAGCATGAATCTTGCATTAGCAAAATTCATGCGTTCAGGTGAAAATATGACCACTTGAAAATATGACCGTTGTAAACGCAAAGTTCTTACTTGAATTATTTTTGCCTTAGCAAAATACATGCGTTTGGTTATGACTTTCAAAAGGGCTTAAATAATTACGTTTAATTCGTACTCCCTCCCCACTTCGTCTTCGTACCATACGAACAGATCTATTTCGGCCCATTAAGGTAATTTGAGGTCCAAGTACCTATCTACATTGATATATGAGACGAGTACGAGCAAAGAAACTTTATCGTTGTACTCAGTCGAAGACATTAAGTTGATTAAGGTTCATTTGGGTTAGATGGGCTTACGTTCTCTATTTTGGCATTTTAAAGTAATTTTAGGTTCAAGTACTCATCTAAGTTGATATATGAGACAAGTACGAGTTAAGAAACCTTATCATTGTACGTAGTCGAAGATTAATGTTCATCTGGATCAAATGGGCTATGTTCTCTATTTCGGTCCATTAAGTTAATTTGAGGCTCAGAACAGTATCTTAGTAAAAAATGGAACAAGTTCGAGTTAATAATCCTTATCGTTGTACTTAGTCAATGATTAATGTTCATTTCGATCAAATGGGTCTACGTTCTCTATTTCATCCCGTTAAGGTCATTTGAGGTCCAAGTACCCATCTAAGTTTATTAATGGAATTTCTTTTTAAAAAAAGTTCATTAATAGAACAAGTTCAAATTAATAATCCTTATCAATGTAATTAGTCGAAGACGTTAAGTTGATCAAGTTGTATTTGAGTTAAATGAGCGTACGTTCTATATATTGGCCAGTTAAGGTAGTTTGAGGCTCAAGTACCCATCTAGTTGATATATGAGACAAGTACGAGTTAATAAACCTTATCATTATACTTAGTCGAAGATGTTAAGTTGATTGATGTGCATTTGGGATAAATGGGCCTACATTTTCTATTTCAACCCATTAAGGTAGTTTGAGGCCCAAATACTCATCTAAGTTGATATAGGAGACAAGTACGAGTTAAGAAACATTATTATTATTGTACTTAGTCGAAGACATTAAGTTGATTAAGGTTCATTTGAGTTAAACGGGCCTACGTTCTCTATTTTGGCCCATTAAGATAATTTGAGGCCCAATACTATCTTACTCAAATAATCAAACAAGTTCGAGTTTATAATCATTATCATTGTAATTAATCAAAGATTAATGTTCATTTGGGCCAAGTGAGTCTACATTCTCTATTTTGGCCCATTAAGGTAATTTGAGGCCCAAGTACCCATCTAAGTTGATACATGGAACAAGTTCGAGTTAATAATCCTTATCAATATACTTAGTCAAAGATGTTAAGTTGATTAAGGTCCATTTGAATTAAATGAGCCTATGTTCTCTATTTCGGTTCGTTAAGATAATTTGTGGTCCAAGTATCCATCTAAATTGATACATGAGAGAAGTACGGGTTAAGAACTTTAACATTGTACTTAGTCAAAAATATTAAGTTGATTAATGTTTATTTGGGTTAAATGAGCATACATTCTCTACCTCGGCCCTTTACGGTATTTTGAGGCCCAAAACACTATCGTAGATGATACACAAAACAAGTACAAAGATATTAAGTTGAATAATGCATGCAGTCCATGAATCGCTTCAGAATACATAATAATGCAAAAAAAAAAACACATCTAAAAACGGCATAGATCCTCAAATCACTACCCATTTGTTGAACGACTACTAGATCTCGCGTGATCATCCGCTTGACCGCTACTACTGCCTGTCTCTTATACGGAATCATGAAAAATCGACTCTAAAGGCATTCCGCGAGAAATAGAAGGAGGACTAAGCGGCTTATCACCTGCCAATTGTAACGCAAAGTCCGAAAACTCATCTCTCACGTCAACCTACAAAGCATATCTTCTAGCAATATACATCTTGATCTTCACAAATACCGTTTGAGCACACTATTTTAGAAAAAAACATATTAATTAAATTTACAAGATTATTAATATAATTAAGCATAAGTCCTGCTGCAACTAGATATTTGAGTTTACATGATTTTTTTAATTAGACATACGCAAGTTTTTTGCGTTTGATCTTTTTTATAAAAAAACTGGAACGCAAATAATTCTTCGTTTGATCTTATTTAAGACAAAATTTTTTCTTAAAATTACAAGATAAGTAGGTGAAGTGGAGTGAAGTATTTATAGAAAACTGATTTTTCGGGCAAAAATACGACTCTTATAAACGGAAAATTCTTGCTAATTTTGCATTTATATCTGTCATATTTTTCCAAATGGTCATATTATCAGCCAAGTGCAGGAATCTTGTGATGCGTATGGGAGTTTTCTCTTTTTATACCCAAACGTGTATTTCAATTACTATTTTTCTTTTTTTACACCCAAACGCAGGTATCGGTTTATTATTTGTTTTTCATTATGTGTTCTATAATTTTGTTTTTCGTTTATATTTGGATCTAAATAAGAGATTGTTATTTTAGCGATATTTTTGTGTTTAAAAGTGAAGTGTACGAGGCGAAATTTATAATGTAACTTTAATTGTTGATCATCTAAATGAACAGCTAGCATGTGCACTTGGGAACGTGTATCACGTACGACTCAAGGCTAGGCCACACACATTATGGATGTGTTCCTGTTCTATGAAATTAAATCACGTCGTCTTCGATCTAAATGTGGTCCATGCCATGTCATTGCCAAGGAAAGGCCGGCTCAAACTCAAATTAAGACAAATTTCCTTTGATTGGATTAGGGTTGTTAGTGTGAGAAAATGACCTCACGGAAATAGTAGTAGTAGCATGGAAGAATTAATCTCTTAATTAACTGATTTTAAGCTGGAAATGCATTAACTTGAATTATAGACTTATGTCCCGTTTGTTATAATTTTCTGAAAACGTAAACGGAAAGGAAACGAATCTAGACAACTTTCACGTTATTGTTCATTCGTCGAGTTGGTTTCGTAGCTCGACGAATGAACAATAACGTGAAAGTTGTCTAGATTTGTTTCCTTTCCATTTACGTTTCCGGAAAATTATAACAAACGTGTATATGAAGATTCTTTATTTCTCCGTCTATTAAGTTTTATTAGTTATAATGATGAAGTAATTAGCTTACATGTTGGATTAGATCAGATCTAGATCTATAGGATTGCTCAATTATCTACAAACTCTGTTTGTGACACTTCCATTTTGGATGCGTATTGTTGGATAACATGCATGGATTGGACAAGCAATCAGTAAATTTCAACTGCACATTTACAAGTAATTTCGTTTGTGTGAGCCTTGAAGAACAAAATCTAATGGTCCACCTATAAACTTATGATGTAGGAAGGTTCATTGTGAAAATCGAAGACGTAGTCGAGTTGTGGAAAGACGTGACAGAATTGTTGTCGATTTGACATTCTTTGTCAGAAGAACTATTATATAATATACCTTTTCGGAAGCGAAATCGCATACTTATTCAAACTCACCGCTTTTGTCATGACCTATGTGCTTTTTGGCTGGTTTGAGCTCGTTAAACAGTGTTTAATAATTTACAATATTGTTCAATATTTCGGATTTTCCCTAGAGTTTCTAAGCACTTTTATCACTACTAGAAATCGCCGATTTAGTGACGGAATTAGCGACGGACACCAATTCCGTCACTAAATCTCGAACTTGGCGACGGATTTAGCGACGGGTCAAAGGACCTGTCGCTAATATCCCGTACCAAGTGGCTAGCGACGGAATTCCATCGGGATTTCGTTGCTATTTTTGGTGGTAATGGATGACGCCAATAAATAGGCATTAGTGACGGAGTTAGCGACGGGTATCCGTCGCTAGATGTTTGACCCTTACATCTCGCCCCATTAGCGACATAATTCCGTCGCCAAAGGTAAGTAATAATGAATTCCTATATTAAAAACCATTAGCGACGGTATTCCGTAGCTAATGGTGGCGGGATATGTACCGCCAAAGCCTTCACAAATACCGCCCACGTTAGCGACTAAGTAACTGTCGCTAATGGTTTTGGCGGTATTTGTACCGCCAAAACTATCCACGTTAGCCACGGGTTTCCATCGCTAACTGGTTAAACCGCCAAATCATTTGACCAAAAATTGAATTTGGTGGTTGATTTGTTTGTGACGGAGTTAGCGACGAATTTCCGTTACTAACTCCTTCGTCTATATATAAACGCGCTCGCCGCCGCCACCGATTATTTATTTGTCTTCCTCTTTTGTTTCTTCCTCTTCCTCTTCTCCTCCGCCACCGATTCCCACCGTTCTGGACCGCCGCGCATCTCCCTCCTCTTCTCTCCCTCTTCCTCCTCTCTCCCTCTTTGTTCCCCGTCGATCGTGCCGCCGCCGCCGCCTGTCGCTCCGCCTCCCCGCGGCCTCCTCGTTCTCTATCCGCCGCAGTACCAGCGACACCTCAACCCAGCCACTGCTCCGACGCCCCCAGCCCGCAGCTCCGACACCCTCTTCCAGCCCTAGCGATGAACCGCCCCCTCCCGCCGCCGCTCCGCCCCCTGTCTTTCATTACCTCCGATCTGTGCCCCCTCCCCAAGTATGTTTTTTTATTTTTTATTAATTTGTTTTGTTGATATATAATTATTTGTTAGAAATTTTTTAGGAATTGAAATGAATTATATAGAATTTGTTATATTATGTAGAATTTTTTATAGGTTATAGAATTTGTTGTATTATATAAGTCTTTATTATTTTATAGGTTATAGAATTTTGTAGAAATTATATAGGATTTTTTAGGAATTATATAGGATTTTTTAGGAATTATATAATATTTTTTAGTAATTATATAGAATTATTTATGAGTTTTATAAAAAATTATATAGGATTTTTTAGGATTTATTAGTAATTATATAATAATTTTTAGTAATTATATAGTAATTTTTATGAATTATATACAATTACTAATGAATTATATAGGATGTTTTTGAAATTATATATAATTTTTTAGGAATTATATAGATTTTTTAACTAATTTTTTAGTATTTTTTAGAAAATAGAGTTATAAATAATTATTTAGAATTTTTATGGATTTAGAATTTATGTGAATTTAGGATTTATTTGGATTCTGGAATATATATGATTTTTGTTGAAAATTATTCATATTCTTGTGGATTTATGATTATATAGATTTATAGATATAATCATGGAATTAGAATTATATAGAGAATTTCTACATAATTATGGATTAAGAATTTTTATAGATTTAAGAATATATGATTTGTGGATTTAATATTTTAACAATTTTAAAATATTAAAAATATAAAAATGAGAATTAGGATTATTCCTAATTCTCAGTGTACATGTAAGACACGTGACACAATAAAATAAATTAGAGAATGTGTTACTAAGATAATAAATGCGATTAGATGTGAATCGTCATAATAAAACGCGCTACAAAGATGAATCAAGACCGTGGTTGGATGAATCAGAGACTCACGAGGGGGTTGTTAACCGCCGGATTTCCCGATAAAGTGAAAGAGTTTATCTAATTCGTCATAGGTAGTCCAGCTTGTATGAGTGGAGTGGAGATTAATTGCCCCAGTTCTAAGTATGCATGTAGAAATAAAAGTTACCGCAATACCGAGGAAGTAGAATATCATATTTTAAAGAATTAGTTTGTGAAAGATTATCAAGTACGGGTGTTTCATGGCTAGCGAATTTATCTTTTGTTCAACCAAAATTCGAGAATTTTTCTCTTTTGCTAGCGGATTTTATTTTGTCTTCAATTCTTTATTTATGAATTTATTAGTATTCATGATTAAAAGCCTTTTAATAAAAAAACAAAGAAATATTTAGTTGGCAAGAAATTGATTGATGCAAACACAAAAAAGACTCGTATAAGCAAAGATTCAATTAATAAAGTTATTAAGTTGTAAAGTGGAGTAGTATCATATGACCACCAAAACGCTGTTTTTTTTTAAACTATTTAATATTAATTTTTTTTAATAATAATAGTATTTTGTTAAAAAAATGAAACATGAGTTGCTTATTAAGCAATCCATAAAAAATTGGAGAAAAAAAATGCTTTTTTATTAAATTTCACTTTTTGTCAATTCTGAAATCAATTTGAACCATAGTGAAGAAGTGATCAATGCCCACAAAAGTTATATAGTATGACTTCTATTTTACTCTTTTTATCCATTTTATATCTGTAGTTTAATATTTTTTCAACAATTAATACTTCTAATTTTTGGTTTTTGATTTTTTTGTATCTACAGAGATCCATTTATACACACTTATCACCAACCAAATTTATCTAATATCAAAAGTTTTATATAAAAGTAAAGATAAAAAAGTTCTATATAACAACAAAGATAGAAAATCAGGTAAAAAATTGTTCACTACCAGGGAGGAGTGCATTGGGTTGTATGTTGTAGGTTCGTGTTTAGGCAGTCACTATTCTTTAGTGTCTCTAAAGTTCATTAAATTTTAGATGTGCTTTTCAAATATATAATTGTGCTTTTATATTTGGAGATGCGCTTGACCTGTGTAGAACACTTAGTAATCGATTTACTAAAGTCCTTAAACGCGGAAGAGGTCAGACAACAATAAGAGCGCGCTTTAAGTGTTTAAAGCGCACTAAGATTTGCACACAAAGGTTTCCAGTGAGAACCCTAAGTCACTAATTGACTCGGGATAAAACTCACCACTACTTTGTATTGATAGAAGAAGGTTACAACTCTAGCTTCAACTCTCGAAGCTCACTCGTAAACTCTCTTCTTACAATACTCACAATTCAGCTCTAGAACAATGGCACTTCACTCTTGATTACAAATGAGTCAACACTTAAGCTCTCCTAACTTCTCTCTGAATTCCTCACTTTGTAACACTAGAGTGAATGCTACAGTCCACTATTTATACACAAAACTTAAGATACAACTCTCATTTATTTCGTGTAACAAACTTGGACTTAGCAAGCTGCCACCTCATCAATCAGTGCGCCTTGATCAAATTGCTAGAGATAATCAACAACTTGGATTAATTTGGTTTTGTTCTTCAACTTGTTGATCCACGCCACATCAGCAATCCGTGCCCACCGCGCTAACTAACTCCTCCACGCTGGCGATCCCTGGATATGCGTCTCAAAGACATTCAAGTTCTTCTCACACCTCTTGTGCACACAACTTGAATTCTCCCACTCACCAGCCTTCTCTTGCATTTCGGCAGTTCTCTTCTGCGACGGCGTGCACCCTGTGCTACAGTGGAACCTCGTGATCAACATTTCTTCAACTTCATTCAAGCGCGTCTTCTATGCCTTAGAAGCTCGATCACTCTCACTTCCTGACTTGAATGAAATTATTTGAACACCTTTTGCGAAACTCGGTTTCTTCGCTTGGTGTAAAGCGCGACTGAGGCCAGTCGAAGCGCATCTCTAAGTGGCTTAAGCGCATCCCAACAGATATTACAATAACCTAGGAAGCTTAAAAACACTAAGAGATTAAACATATTAGTTTGTTATCATCAAAAAAAAGAGAAATAGATTAAGCTTTAATAAGACTATCAAAGCTCAACTAACAATGTGTTTTGAGTTTTTACTCGTACATAAATCACATATATATAATAAAATATCTTGTGTAATTTGTTTGGGTTCAAAGATATCATGTGTAATTTGTTTGGGTTCAAAGATATCATGTGTAATTTGCATAAATTTTTTTTTATGGCTTCAATCAAGTGAGAATGTAATTTTAAGTTAGAATAGAGAATGATAATGGACTATCCATATTACTAGTTATGTTAGCGCACATGTATCGACTTTTAAAGTGTATATTGGTTTACAATAAGCAAGGGTGCGTTGTTGGAAGTATTAGTGTGCATTATTTTGCCTTGAGTTTGCATTATTTATTTTTATCATTCGTTCATTTACTAGAAAATGTGTGATGAGTGAGTGTGTATTGATGTGAGTATAAGTGTGCATTAGTTTCCTTGACGAGCATTAGTTTCTTATCATTCTTGTATTTAATAGTTTGCATTGAGTGTGCAATGATTTGATTGACTGTGTATATGTTTGATTATGAGTATGCATCAGTTTTATCTTGAGTGTGCATTAGTTTTCTTGTCACTTTATGCACAATCTGTAACTAAGAGTTCATAAGGATCTTGCCAATTATAAATAGATCTGTTTGTGAGTGTACATTAGTTTTTCCTTAAATGTACATTAATTACTTGTATACTTATGCACATTAAGTAGTGACAATCTTGTTAATTGTGCATAATTTGCTTGTAAGTGTGCATAAGTTTTGTTTAGAATGTGAGTTATTTTGCTTGTCAATTTATACACACCCTGTAGGTAAGATTATATGAGAATATTATCAACTGTGCTTAGATTTGCTTGTGATTGTGCATCAATTTTATCTTGAGTGTGCACAAGTTTTACTTTGAGTGTGTATAAGTTTTGCCTTTAGTGTGTATTAGAATGGTTGTCACTTTACGCACACTTTGTAGCTTACTGGAGAGTTCATGAAAATTCTGTCAATTAAGCATATTTTCGTGTATAAGCGTGTACAAAATCTTGCAATAGAACAAAACAAAAAGTTTGTCCACTCAACCAATGATACTAACATAAAAGAAAACAATAGAGATTATGAGTGCGATTATACACTAGTCAAAAGTGGTCGTAGTAGCAACCAACAACGAAACGTGAGAGAGGAGGGGAGGGAAAAGGAGAGGTAAAACGATAGCTAGGATTTGGAGTGCTATAGAAATATTCACAACGAGAAATAAGTTTTCTAATTCTCAATTAATAATCCATTTTCACATGACTTTTTTATTATTACATATGTATGAGTTATTCATTTTTCACTACCAAACTACAAAAAACATACACATGCATTTACTAAGTAATCCATATATGGATAGAGTTTAGTGTCCAACACTCCCCCCCTTAAGTATGATGGGATAGACCGTATGCAGTTGCCTGCACCGGAACCAAGTGGGTGTGAGTAGGCACTCTCAATCTCTTTATAATCCAGGCCCGACCCATAGCATGTGATAGGCGGCCCAATGGAACGAGGCACCCCATATATTTATAGATGTAAGAGAAATCAATTATCAACAATAGTCTAGGTGGTTTTTCTTATACTCATTAAACTTAAACGAACAATCTGGATTTGATTCTTCATTCTTGTATGGAGCTTTTAATTTTTCTATCTCTTTTAATGTCCACATGGAGAGAATATGTCCCATATCAACTAATTTGTTCAACAAATTTCATACAAAAATATAAATCCTTATTTCTTTTAGATAAGTACTATAATATACTATTTTTAAAATCCGATTCAAATAATTAATATTCTTCATTTTCTTTCAAAAAATTTTTTGTATAACATTCTAATACATATTTTTTAAATTTATTCATAGTAGAATTATGAACATATACTAACTAATTGTTACCGTTTACTATGATTTTTAAATAAAAGTTAACAAAATACGTAGGAAAAGATATAACTTAGTATTATAGAATAAGACTCTAAAGAGATAAAAAAAGATAACACTATTTATATAAATATTTTTTATGACTAAATACTCCATAATATATCACTTAAAAATAGTTTTATATTTAAAGTGAATTTATATTAAGTAACTTTTAGCACAATGCCTGCAAAGTTGATTGGACAACCCTAGAATTAGCCCGACTCAATCTGATACCACGTTAAATTGGTCGGGCCTGCACGAAATATAAAGTACATGAAAGTGAGCTAAGTACATATGCATGTTAGGCCCACTACATTAATCCAAGAACTTCATCCTAAAATTATTTAGCAATAAGACAAATAAATCATACATATAAAATGATTATTGGTGATTTCTTCATTTAAAAATTCTAATATGAAATAGGGTTTAATCTCCAATATATATACTTGACACGATGACACTATTCTCGATATAGAAAAGCCCAAAAGATTTGTGTTTTTAAAATGAGTTATAAGTGTTTCATGGTAAACATTTATAAGATTAACTTTGCTATGAATACATGATGTCGATATCTAACTTTATTTCATGGCTTTGCAAAAAAAAATTTGGATAAGAGAGACGACACTCTCAGATTCATTAACAGTACTGAGTTAAACGCGGACTAGTCCGACCCTTTACATCATCCAAAATTAAGGTAGCTAAGTTCGTTGGGGGCTCAACAACAACATGAAAACCCATAGTAATATGAGGAGCTAAGCTAGCGAGGGAATCAATGACTTGATTCGCTTCCCTATAGACATGTCATAGGTGGACTTTCCATGCCCACCTGAGGAAGTCTTGAAACCGACTTGTATGATTGAAAAGAGGATGATCGTGAGGAAGTTGCTTCTTGATGAGACATTCTACCACCTTGGAGTCGGTTTCGAGTATAAACTTCTTGTAGTCCCTGTCCCAAGCAGTTTGGAGAACATCGACGATTCCCCAGAGTTCCGCCATCGGGACACTACACTTTCTAAGGTTACAAACAAAACCCACAATCCAGTTTCAAGATGAATCGCAAATAACACTGCTTACCCCTGCACTAGAAGATTCCCACACCACCTCGTGAGTGTGTACCTTGATCCAATCATTATATGACTTTTGTCCATGCGATGTCGTAAGGTAATTTGGGAGGTCTTTGCTCGCTTGATAATCTGTTGTCTCGCATTTTGTAATACTCCTCCACTTTGCTCTTAACAAAGGTCGATCCATCGCCGTGGAAATCCTTATTATTGAAAGTGAGGTTGTTTCTCATTTCCAAAGCCACCAAAGAGTTGTTTCAAAGTATTCCGCCCAATTATTGTCACTACGTGTCATTTCCTTGGACATGATGTTCCCCCTAAGCCACGACGTAGCAAGTTGTTCAAAAATTCAGACCTCAAAGTTGTCGGATGGAAGGCATGCCAAAGAGGTTTAATCCCACAATAATCAAAAAATAGATGATCGACAGTTTTCGCTACAGACTTACAGATTGGGAAGAGGTCATTATCAATCAGGTGCCTCCGTTTCCTCTCAGAGTTGCTCAGCACACCGCCCTGAGCGAGAAGCTAGAAAAAGTGCAAATGCGCTCCAACACTTGCAACTTCCATATAGCTTCAAAGAAATGTCTATCGTTTGAGTGGATAGAGTCATCCCTGGTCATAATTACATAACCGGAGTTGGTGGATAAGTCACCGTTGGATGACGGAGCCCAACTCAGCACATCTGGGACATCCCTATCCTCGAGCACAACCACCACCACCAGACGAATGAGAACAGAAGCTGGAAGCAAGGCGTCGTGGATGCTCTAGATCCAGCCACATCTCTCAATCCAAAAATCATGAACCACCTCATCAGCTTGGTTTCCTCGTTAATTAGTTCTTTTGAAATTTTTTAGCGGCTCCGCAATCAACCATTTATCCTCCCAAAATCTGATCATGTGCCCATCTCCCAGGTTCCACTTTGCACCATTACATAGGACCTCTCTAGTAGCCTTGCGGATACTATTCCAGACATGAGAAGTGTTGTTCTTACCTGCAAAAGGACGACGAATATACTTCTTGTAGAGAATTTCAGCCCACATGCTACCCGGTTTTGAAGAAAACGCCATCCAAGTTTCGCAGTGGTGACCACATTGACCATGCTCATCTTACAAATCCTGAGTCCTCCAAGACACTTTGAATTACAAATATGTTCTCAAGAGACTTTATGCATCTTCCATTGTCACTCAGTACCGCCGCATATGAAGGAGCGGGTAATTTGGTCAAATTTCGTGCATATCGAAACCGAGAAAGCAATGGTACACAAAGAATAAGTTGGCAATAACAGATCTTGCAAGGGTTATTCGACATGCCAAACTCCGAGTTTTAGATCGCCATTTGGTCAGCTTCGTACTAACTTTATCCATGATGCCTTGGCATGTTTGCTTGGTGACCCTTTTAAGGAGGACCAACATGCCAATGTATCTCCCAAGGTTATCCGTAACCTCAAAGTCACTCTCCCTTGTCATACTCCTTTAAACACTACTCGGGGTGTTTTTGGAGACAAATAGTTTCGACTTGATATAGCTGAACTTTTTCCGGAAACAACACAAAATACGTTAAGGCATTCTTGGATGGCAAGCAACTATTGGAACGAGGACTCCACCATGAGAACAATATCGTTGGCAAAGAAAGCATGAGTGAGTGAAAGTCTGCTACGGGTTAGTCTAATCGGCTTCCAGAGTTTACGATCAACCGAGCTCTGGATCAGCTGGATCAAGCATTCCATGCAGAGGACAAAAATGTAAGCGTAGATCGGATCCCCTTGATGAATGCCCCGAGGTGGAGTAAAAGCATCCATGACTTCCTGTTCGAAACAAAGATTCATGGACGGAGTCGAAATGCAGCATTCAATCCACTCGATCCATGTGTCAGAGAAACCGGCATCCTTGAGTGTGTCTTTAACAAATTCCCATCTAATGAGGTCATACGCTTTCTCGAGGTCCATCTTAAGTAGCATCCACCCTTTGTGCCCTTGTTTCTTTCTCATCGAATGGACAACTTTTTGCATGATGACAATGTTATCCATAATGAGACGACCGGAGAGAAAGCTCCCTTGGAAGGGTCCGATGATGGAGTTCAAGATCACTCTTATGCGGTTCACCATGGGCTTAGTGATCACCTTATAGGCCACACTACAGAGACTTATGGGTCTAAATTGTGCAATGGCATTAGGATTGGCAACTTTGGGAATAAGGATAAGGGTCTTTTTGAGACCATCAGGGATAATCCCATTGTCGAATAAACCCATGATAACATGGAAAATGTTCTCACCCACCATAATCCAGTATTTTTGGAAGAAACGCGCTTGATATCCATCTAAACCTGGGGCCTTGTCCAGGCCCATTTGAAACAAAACTTGTTTGATTTCATCCCTAGCAATCGATATATCCAGGGTCCTCCAAAGTTGCCTATCAAGAGGTAGGGAACACGACTCTAAGAAATTCAATTGGCATTCTTTTGTGATCCGGTAGGCAGTTGACATTTCTGAAGTAGCTTAGAGCAAAATTTTCCATATCATTGGTATTAGTGATCATCTCTCCATTATTATTAGTAAGTCTTTCAACCTTGTTTAATTTCCTTTTAATGATTGTTGAAAGGTGGGAAAAAGCGGTGTTGCGATCTCCATTGACCAGTCACTTCTCACAGGCTTTCTGCATCCAGATAATTTCTTCCTACTCAAGAGTATCATTCAATTGTTGCTATGTGGCATTGACACCCCAATTAAAGGCCCATTGAATTCCTAAGAGTCCCACCATGAGTTTATGTTTTCTATGGTAAACGTTACCGAAGACCTCTTGATTCCATAATCTGACCTTTGGCGTGAAATTATCAACTGCATCAATCAAAGAAAGTTCGCTACCACACTCATCAGAAACAACCTGCAGAAAATATGGATGCAAAGTCCAAGCAAGCTCAAATCTGAAAGGTCTCCTCCTTGGGTTGGAACAATTTCTGAAGCAGACATTAATCAAGAGGGGAATGTGGTCCGAGTTAATCCGGCCAAGTTGACAAACCCTCGCATCAGGCCAATCACGACGCCCATCATTGTTTAAGAAAACCCTATCCAACCATTTGTTGATTCTGCTGAAGTTACATTGTTTCTCCCCCAGGTGAAAAATCCCATATCAATGAGGCCCAAATAATCAACCCATCTTACAAAACGAATAGTATCTGGCGACAAGAAAGATCTACCCCCTTGTTTTTCCCAATCATGGAGGATGGAATTAATATCTCCTCCGATCATGAAAGCTCCACTGAAGTTCCTAATATCATCACCGAGGTCCACCCAAGTGTCTCATGCGAAAGGCATTGGGAGGAGCATAGGTAGTAAAGAGGTTAAGGATTTTCATACAAATCGTAATCCAAGCATGGATATGACATTCATGGTGATTTGAAATGGTGAGGTTAACTCTAACTTCCTTCCACATAAGCCAAACGACGCCCCAAAACTGATGGCCTCCACTAAAAAATGTTTAGAGAAAGCAGTGCTATCACAAAACTCTTGAGCGGTATTGCCAGAAATGTGTCTTCAAAAGTGCCAAGATGTCGGCCTTGTTATTGGAGACAAGGTACTTCAAAGCTCTGCGAAAACCCTCACTTACTGCACTGCAAAAGTTCCAAAGGATGATATTCATTATAAACATTGATAAAGGCAGAGCCGACCCGAGTTAGGGAGATACCAAGACTACCGTCACAGTTTTTTGCACTTCTCCATCTACATAGGCAGTCATATCATGGGACTCTCCACTAGTACTTGAGAGAGACACGACTTCTTCATCTTCATCCATAGGTCTCATATTTGTATTTGAAACAACTCTGAGCTCAGATTGCTCCTTTGTGTTACCGTGGAAGCTTGGAGAAGGTAAAGGAGGTTTTGGGTCTGCATGGACCTGAGCTTTTTTAGGAACATGGAGCTTGATCGACCCAATACCAAGATGTTTGTCGGACCTAAAATTAATGGGCGCCCAAAATTTAGTCCCAGACCCAGATGACATGTTGTTTGCAGTAAATCGCCCTCTTCATTTTTTCTCGCTCTCTTCAGAGGTCTAGTAGTGGCATGTTCTTCTCGCCCACTATAGTTTAAGCCCATTTTCTTGTTTTCCTTCTTTTTGGATCTCTTTTTCGCCGACTTGCTAGGCCAGCCATCTCAGTAGTCGTTTTTCCCTTTTGGCTCAATCTTTACAGTATCTTGCCTTTTGTCCACCTTTTTAGCTGAGAAAATCCCCTTCTTTTGAATAGTCTTTCATGCTTTTTTTCATCCGAGGTGACCTTTTCTTCCGTTTTCCTTTGCGAGTTGTACTTTCTGTGTCAAGCTTTCCAAGATCAACAGAGGTCAATGCCCGAAATCTGTTTGTTTGCGCCCCGTTCCCCGAGGTTGATTCCGACATTTCTTTCTTGGTTTGGCCCGCCTCTGATACCGTGGAGGAAGCATCCATTGTCTAGCGAGCCCTCTGCTAGATTTTTCTTGCGCGGGATTTGGTTTTGGGGGGATGGGTTGACTAGTAGAGCCTCTCGTCTTCTCCCTGGAGATGCCATTTTGTGTATGATTCTCTGCCGCTGGGCAGTGGTGGAATATATTACCGACCGTACTTAATGTATATTTAGTGGAGTCCCTCAAACTGCAAGAATAACCCTTTTCCTTCAATGCTAATAGAAACTTTTAACGGTTTTAGCAGGTCCACTGCTACATAGATTCGTGCAAACCTTCCAAGGTTGGAAAAAAGCATCTTCATGTCCACCTTGATCAGAGTTCCCACTATCGCTGCAATTTTTTTTCCAGGATTCCTTCTTCGTAGTAGATAAGGGGAGTCCTTCCACATGGATCCATGCCAAGGATGTGGTGACAAAATCGAGCTCAGGGTCAAAGTCTGACTTTCTCTCTTTAACAACCGGGTATCTTCCAAAGACATTCCGTGGTCCACCAGTAAGCGCCTTATCTTAATCATTCTGGGTTTCGAACCTTACCAGGTAAAATCCATTCGGGACGCCCATGACTGGCATTCTTCCCACCGACTTCCATACAACACGGAGGTTCTTCTCCGTAACATGTAAGGGAGCAAAGGTGCCAAGGAGCTTACCATCGATGGAGGATTTCCAAACCATGCTCAGGGATTCTATGACTTCTTTAGCATCCGTAATAGTTGGTTTCCCCTCCTCTCCTTGCGGGTACTTCACGTTAATCTTTTTGAAGAGGGATTTATCGTATAGGGCCGGTCGACGTTGACTAGTGATAGGCACGTCTATGACGCGTCTATAAGAATGGATTTAGCACCATTACATTACAATTATGGGCGTTTTATGGTGTATTAAGTCCAAACCATTATCCAATGTGATATGTCTTATTTGAGTTACTTTGGAGATTATTAGAGTCAACGAGGAGCTTGGGAAGAGTGAAGAACATGCACATAGGAGGTGAAGAACAAGCTTAAGGAGGAAATATTTGGTAGAGGAACCATCGCCGGCTGCAGAACATACATCGACGCCCGCCGATGTAGGATTTGTATAAGGCTACAGAGAAGTAATCAACGGCTACCGATGACCATTGTTGGTTTGATCTAGAGATGGAATGAGCTAGCTAAACCTTTCCGCTTGTTTTGATGATAATAAACTTAAGTATTTTATGTCCTTTATGTGTTTTAAGCTAACCAGGTATAGCTCGAATAGTTTTAGGTGTATCTTAAACACAAGAGGACTGGTTTTTATCACTGAGGGTTTAACTTAAGGTCTAGCAGGAAAAGCTGAATCTCGACAAGAAAAAATAAGGTTTTTGAAGTGAAGAAATAAGAAGAACAAAGGTCTAGCTTTGAGGCAGCCACTACTAGAAAACAGGTGATTAGCGACGGATATTTCCGTCGCTAATCACCTACTATCCGTCACAAATACACGTATCGACAGATTAGCAACGAAAAAGGTCTGTCACTCACAATTTGGTCGCAAATCACATTGAGCAACGGATTTAGCAATCCATAGTTGATTTAGTGATGGACTGTTCGTCGCTAACCAAAATTGTTCGTCGCAAATTCTGACCCCCCTGAGACCAATCAACAACGTTTTGGCGACGGATTTAACCATAAATGGAGACGGAAATCCGTCGCCAAATGAGTATGTTGGAAGCTTTATTACAATCATTTTGCGACGGAATAGCGACGGATCTGTCGCGAAATGATTCATTTTGGGGAGACAAGCATTGCCTCTGATGAGTTTATTCAGCTCGTTTTTCTATTCTCTAGTTTTCTAACCAATGTTTTTCAAGTGTATTTTTGTCATTTTAGTTTAGATTTATTTAAAAAATGGATCATTCCAAATTCTCTACATTCTATATGTTAATCTAAATTATTCCATTCCGTTGTGCAAATTCCAAGCCTAAGATTCAGGTTAACAAAACATGCATAACAATACTAAGTACAACGAGATTCAACAAGTTTAAGCTACTTAGCTTTCAATAGAAAAATCAAAAGAGATTTAAAAAGTTCACAATTCAATCCAATGGAAGCTCCAGATGAAGCAAGTTTAATGAATCCTTCTCTTGATGTTGGAACATACACAACAATATGTCGAGCAACAGGTTTAATGAATCCTTCTTTAACACCATTGTCAAATAGCTAAAGCAAAGTGTTGTAGTAACCATCAACATTCAAAAGCCCAACTTGTAAAATAGGATTTTATTTACAGACTTAACTAAACTTATCATCAATATTCATCTGATTCAAGAAAAATAACATTTTAAAAGAAAATACCGACTTCTTATGGATTCCAATCTGACTCCATGTTATTATCTCTAGTACCTCCTCCATTGTTCCATATCCTCCTGACAAATTCAGTGAAACAAATAAATTACTTACCTCTCTTCGTTCGGGCAATGAAGAAGCAATTGGGCGCAGTGATGGAAAGGGAGGCATCGACGCCGGAGAACAACAAGAAGCGGCTTACTTTTGAAAGCAGAGGCGGCTGGAAGTGGTGGAAGATGTCGGAGAAGAACACGGAGGCTTCATTGGTGGTGGAAGACGTGGAGAAGAAGGAGGAGGAGGTCGGTGGTGGTGGAAGACGTCGGAGAAGTCAAGGGATGCCGAACAAGGACGTCGTTGAAGAACGGGGACGACATAGAAGAAGAAAAAGAGGTGGATTATGACATCAGGGATCATCGACGAGGGGAATAACAAAGGGAGAGAGACATCACGATGGTGCGAGACGCCGGATTTTGGTAGGAAGATTCCAGAATATTGGAGGAAAATTGGAGGAGGAGGCGAAGAAAATAAAAATCGGGGTTAGGGTTTTTGGGAGGAAAACTTGATATAAAGGGGACGAAAGGTTGTCCGCTGCTAAACCGCTGGCGAATGGAGCTGGATTAGCAAAGGATATGGACATCCGTTGCTAATCCGTTGACGTATGGAGCTTGATTAACGACGGACGAAGACAAATCCGTCGCTAATCAAGCAGAATCTCTTTGATTTAGCGACGAATTTAGCAATCCGTCACTAAATCTAACTAAACTTTAAGGCGCCTAAAGACTTACCTAAATAGCGACGAATTAGTGACGGAATATTAGTCACTAATTTGGCGGGACTTTAGGCGCCATATATTTCACAATTGTTGGCTACGAGTACTCATTATGTTGTCAAATCCGTCGCTAAATGTGTTGTTTGTGGCAGAAATTGGTTTCGTCGCTAAAATAGTATCTCTAGTAGTGAACGGGTTGAGCTTCAAGCTAGAGGATCGAGGTTTATAAGAAAAAAGAAGAGATACAAGTAATCGAGTTCCAGAGTGTCCACGGGTGGAACCCTAGACGTGCACTTAGGAGATTTGGTCCAAGGAAAGAAGGTCATTGAAGCTACAACTTAAGGGAAATAAGGACAACTGGAGGTTGCTAGGATTTCTACTTTTGTATAGTGGATGTACATGGATCGATGAGCTGGAAAAATCAAGAGAAGCATTGAAGATGAGGATTGACAGCGTGGAAGCAAGATCATCAAGATGAAGAAGCACAAAGCGATTTTGAGCATTGATGCAATTCAAGGGTGAAGTTGATCACGCGGATCGCTGAGGTGGCATTCTTCAAATGCAGCATGAAGTATAGAATTGCTAGCTTAGGGTTATAATTTATATTTCTATATAACGCATGTATAGTAGTGTTGTTAGGCACACGCTTATTGAACACTAGCTAAGAGAGAGCAAAACGATTAAGCTAAGAGAGAGAGAGCTGAGGGAAAGCTATAGAGAGATTAAGTCGCCATGAGCTAAGCTATAGACTAAAACGCTTAGGAGCTTGATAGAGAGGGATTACTTGTATGAGTTGAATGCTACTTGTATTGTGAAAGAGAGTTGCACAAAGCTAGGAGTAGCTTAAGTCTGTAATTGTTCTTTATCTAATACAAGTTAGTGGTGATTTTCATCCCAAACATGTTAGAAGTCTAGGGTTTTTAACTTAGAAAAATCCTTTCAAGAGCTTAGAATATTTAATTCATATTACTTATGCTTTATTGTAGCTAATCTCATATTGCACTTAGAACTCTATAGGTTCATAGCTATTTGAGTTTCATTGAGATTACGATTTCGATCCTACAACCATTGACGCCCACCGATCTCCAGACAAACTTACAGACTTAGTCTTCCTTCCTATCTTTTCTATTGCGATTTTGGGCTTAATTGATTTGTTATTTTCTGAATTGTTATTTTATTATTCCTTTTTGGTTAAGCCTATAAAAAGGCACAAACTCTATGATAGGAGCTTATTATATGGTGTAACTAGCGACTATTAGCTTAGTATTAGTGGTGTTTAGGTGCTTATTGAGTGGTATTCCCGGAATCTGGTATGATTGTTCACTTATAGATTTGGGGGATGCTCTTAAGCGTTGTTTTGTGGTTTGTATTATGGATATCCTATTTGTACTCACCTCTAGTGCATTTGGGACGGAGCTAGAGAGAAGACGACCGCACCTACACCCATGGAGAAGCTGAGAGGCAAAGCCGAGTAGCCTCGGAAGCTTACAGAAGACCGAAGACCAGTCCCAGAGAAGGTTTCAAGACGAAGAAAGCTACGAAGAAGATGTCTCGACCGAGACTCTGATGTCTCGATCGAGATTTGCCCTCGACATAGATGTCTCGACCGAGACTATAATGTCTCGATCGAGACTTTGCCTCGAATTGAAAGTAGCGATCGCGACCCTGAAGTAGCGATCGAGTATAGAGCCGTTTCCGAGTGACTGGGAAAATGTCTCGGTGGAGACTATAAAGTCTCGATCGCGACTCAGCGACGGACCCAGCCCAACTGCAGATCCAAGCCTGGCAATCTATCAGTTTTTCCCTTTTTATCTTTTATTTTTTGTTATTTTATTTCCTAGAGGATAGATACTATATAAAACTTTAGTTTTTAGGTTAGAATGTTTGCCACTTTTCACAATTAGTTCTTAGAGATTCAGCAGCCAAGAAGAAAGCTCCCACCTTTGTGCCATCTTCTACCTTCATCCCTGGTTAGTTCATCCATAATTATGTATAGCTTTCTCTTGGCTATGTCTGGCTAAGTTCCTACGAGTTCACTCTTAGGTTGAGGCCATTATTCTAGGAATTGTTTGTGAGAATTCTATTGTTTATGTTCTAATAATAATTTCAGCATTGTTTTATTTTCTCTTGTGATTATTGTCATTGATTGATATTGATTTTATCTAGGTTTGAAACTAGGTTAATTATTATTCATTCATATTGCTAGGCTTGATAATTCGATTTGAAAAGTCTTGTCTTTTAGGTAGCAATCAGAATTAGCATAGACTATTTGCGAGTGCTTATTTTGTAGAGATTATAAACCTGTGTCGAGTATCGGTGATTTGCCAATGGTATTGCATAGGCCTACATATATTTGATCTTTATGTTGTTGAGTAGTTGAACCTTAGGATTTCTTTGGTTATTGCATACACCAAGGGTTCCTAGGACTATTTGGACTAGTTGCTATTTACGAACAAAGAGTAGGACATCTAGATTATTTATTTAAAAGAACATAACTTTATTAGAATTCGATGATCAACTTTCCATGAGAATAATGTATTGAGATTGAAAGAGTGAGCTTTTCATTGTTATAAGTTTTCAAAACCCAACGCATTCAATTATTATTGATTTCAATAGTTTACAAACCAAAAACCCCCCATTTACTGCTGATAACACAAATTGAACTAGACTATCATTGTGGCTCCCTTGGGACTCGACTCCGACTTACCACTTCACTAGTGGATACTTTAGTTGGATTATTTTTGATAGGGTCAACGACCGTCTAACGCCTTTCAAATTTTGGCGCCGTTGCCGGGGAGTCAACTGTCATAGTTTGCTTCTATTTGTGTTATCTTGGTGTGGACCTATCTTATAGTCCACACTCGAGCCACTAATTCCGATTTACTTGATTTTATTCCAGAGATAGAGAGGACGCACCTGCGGAACCTTCGACAATCCCTGTAGAATCTGGTGATCGAATCAATGGCGGCCAGAACGTTCGAGAGCTGACAGACCCTGATCTGACGCAACAACATTTAGGCGTGACGCTGCCTGCCCTGAATGCTTGCGTCACGTTCGAATTAAAGACCGGCTTCATCAATTTGCTGCCAAAGTTCCATCGCCTAGTTGGGGAGGACCCGATTATGCATCTCAGTGAGTTCCACGACATCTGCAGTTTTAGTAAGCCGAGAAACGTCACGGATGAGCAAATAAAGATGAGAGCTTTTGGTCTCATGCTGAAAGATACCGTGCGCCAGTGGTATTACTTGCTGCCCACCGGGAGTATCGACACATGGGAGAAGCTTCATAAAGCCTTCCTCAATAAGTATTTCCGTCCAAGAAGGTGGTTGCATTGAAAAGGGCAATAGCTATGGTGGAACAACAGGACGCTGAGACGTTGTATGATTATGTGGAGAGGTTCACGAGACTGTGTGCGAGCTGTCCGTTTCACGGGTTTGAGGAGAAAGACTTGGTGACCCTCCTCTATAATGGGTTGCTAGATAATGAGAGACGATTGGTGGATGCTGCGTGCAACGGGAGCGTGCTGAATTTGACTCCTGCCGAAGCTAGAGCACGATTGAACGAGATCGCGGAAGGAACGAGGAGCTTCGAGAGGACGTACATGAGGAAAGGAGTTAATGCTGTGAGTTTCGGAGAGCCTGAGTTGAAAAGCGATATAGAAGAGCTAAAGAGTATGATCAAGAATATCGCCATCGAAAATTCTAAGCCTGCAAAAGTATGGGTATTTGTGCGGAAAAGAGTCATCCTACCGACATGTGCCCGCAACTCCAAGACCAGACCATCGCTGAAGTACACGCCGTAGGAGGTTTCGTGCCGCCCCGACCTCGATTTGAAAACAATAACAACAATTATAACCAGCGAGAGAACAACTATAATCCGAGAGGCAATGATCATCCCGGATTTAGGTGGGGAGATTCATCTGGGGCGCAGAACAGGCCGTACCAATACAATAATCAGTACCGTGCGCCATACCAACCGAAGAACGATGAACCATCGCTGAGGGAGATGCTCTAATCCTTGTCCAAACATTTTACAGCACACGTGCAAACGACGGAGTCGAGCATAAGGAGTTTAGATAAGCAGGCTGCTCAGATAGCGGAGGCGGTCAATAACCTTCAACAACAAGGCTCGGGAAAGCTACCATCTCAGGCCGTAGCAGCACCGCGAGAGAATGTAAGTGTACTCTCGACTGTGGGAGAAGAAAAGGGTCCTGAAAAAGATGAGGAGGACGAATCTGCGGAGATGTCTCGACCGAGACATGAAAGTCTCGACCGATACTTTGGCCCTGAGAGAAACTCGCGATCGTGGCATGAAACTCTCGACCGCGACATTGGCTTTGAGGAGAAATCTCGATCGCGACTCCAAAGTCTCGATCGAGATGACGGTGATACAGACTTCGAAAAATTTTCCGAAAAAAGTCTCGACCGCGACACACACTCTCGACCGCGACTTTCTGAGGATGATGTTCGGGATGACGATGAGATCCTCAAGAGGTTCAGGAAATGTCAGGGAAATAGCTATCTACTCCAACTCATAAAAAAAGGTGCCCCATTTTGCTACGTGATTAAAGGAGATGAGCACCACGAAAGCAAATGAGAAGCTGCAAAGGAGGCAGAAGGTACAGGTAAGCGGAAGGGTCTCCGCAGTCATCCAACCAAAGATGGCTACTAAGAACGCGGACCCAGGTATGGTAAGTATTCCGTGTACCATAGGTAAAACTAGGATAGATAGGGCTATGTTGGACTTAGGAGCTTCTATCAATGTCTTACCTTACTCGGTTTATGAATCATTAAGTCTAGGGCGCATGAGTAAAACAGGGATTGTTTTGCAACTAGCCGACGGATCGACGATTTACCCGAGAGGGTTGGTCAAAGATGTGTTGGTTAAAGTAGAAAACCTTATTTTTCCTGCGGATTTCTATGTGCTAGATGATAAACATGAGATGCATGCTATACCTGTCCTTCTAGGTCGACCATTTATGCGGACATCT
>NW_027370165.1:0-37751 GCF_046119375.1 Phyllobates terribilis
CATCTCACTCTCTTTGAATCTTCTTTATCATGCTAGGATTAACAGGAAAAAGCTAAAATTTCAGAATTGCACCGTGCAATGTGGAGATATTACTGTTTGTGCATTTACAATATTCATTGATTTTTGCCATTGAAAAACATGTTTTCATATACCAGAAATGTTTGAAGCTACTGACTGAATGAAAGGAGCTGGCATCTCACTCTCTTTGAATCTTCTTTATCATGCTAGGATTAGCAGGAAAAAGCAAAAAATTTCAGAATTGCACCTTGCAATGTGGAGATATTACTGTTTGTGCATTTACAATATTCATTGATTTTTGCCATTGAAAAACATGTTTTTCATATACCAGAAATGTTTGAAGCTACTGACTGAATGAAAGGAGCTGGCATCTCACTCTCTTTGAATCTTCTTTATCATGCTAGGATTAACAGGAAAAAGCAAAAAATTTCAGAATTGCACCTTGCAATGTGGAGATATTACTGTTTGTGCATTTACAATATTCATTGATTTTTGCCATGGAAAAACATGTTTTTCATATACCAGAAATGTTTGAAGCTACTGACTGAATGAAAGGAGCTGGCATCTCACTCTCTTTGAATCTTCTTTATCATGCTAGGATTAACAGGAAAAAGCTAAAATTTCAGAATTGCACCGTGCAATGTGGAGATATTACTGTTTGTGCATTTACAATATTCATTGATTTTTGCCATTGAAAAACATGTTTTTCATATACCAGAAATGTTTGAAGCTACTGACTGAATGAAAGGAGCTGGCATCTCACTCTCTTTGAATCTTCTTTATCATGCTAGGATTAGCAGGAAAAAGCAAAAAATTTCAGAATTGCACCTTGCAATGTGGAGATATTACTGTTTGTGCATTTACAATATTCATTGATTTTTGCCATTGAAAAACATGTTTTTCATATACCAGAAATGTTTGAAGCTACTGACTGAATGAAAGGAGCTGGCATCTCACTCTCTTTGAATCTTCTTTATCATGCTAGGATTAACAGGAAAAAGCTAAAAATTTCAGAATTGCACCGTGCAATGTGGAGATATTACTGTTTGTGCATTTACAATATTCATTGATTTTTGCCATTGAAAAACATGTTTTTCATATACCAGAAATGTTTGAAGCTACTGACTGAATGAAAGGAGCTGGCATCTCACTCTCTTTGAATCTTCTTTATCATGCTAGGATTAGCAGGAAAAAGCAAAAAATTTCAGAATTGCACCTTGCAATGTGGAGATATTACTGTTTGTGCATTTACAATATTCATTGATTTTTGCCATTGAAAAACATGTTTTTCATATACCAGAAATGTTTGAAGCTACTGACTGAATGAAAGGAGCTGGCATCTCACTCTCTTTGAATCTTCTTTATCATGCTAGGATTAACAGGAAAAAGCTAAAAATTTCAGAATTGCACCGTGCAATGTGGAGATATTACTGTTTGTGCATTTACAATATTCATTGATTTTTGCCATTGAAAAACATGTTTTTCATATACCAGAAATGTTTGAAGCTACTGACTGAATGAAAGGAGCTGGCATCTCACTCTCTTTGAATCTTCTTTATCATGCTAGGATTAGCAGGAAAAAGCAAAAAATTTCAGAATTGCACCTTGCAATGTGGAGATATTACTGTTTGTGCATTTACAATATTCATTGATTTTTGCCATTGAAAAACATGTTTTTCATATACCAGAAATGTTTGAAGCTTCTGACCGAATGAAAGGAGCTGGCATCTCACTCTCTTTGAATCTTCTTTATCATGCTAGGATTAACAGGAAAAAGCAAAAAATTTCAGAATTGCACCGTGCAATGTGGAGATATTACTGTTTGTGCATTTACAATATTCATTGATTTTTGCCATTGAAAAACATGTTTTTCATATACCAGAAATGTTTGAAGTATGACTGAATGAAAGGAGCTGGCATCTCACTCTCTTTGAATCTTCTTTATCATGCTAGGATTAACAGGAAAAAGCAAAAAATTTCAGAATTGCACCTTGCAATGTGGAGATATTACTGTTTGTGCATTTACAATATTCATTGATTTTTGCCATTGAAAAACATGTTTTTCATATACCAGAAATGTTTGAAGTTACTGACTGAATGAAAGGAGCTGGCATCTCACTCTCTTTGAATCTTCTTTATCATGCTAGGATTAACAGGAAAAAGCTAAAAATTTCAGAATTCCACCGTGCAATGTGGAGATATTACTGTTTGTGCATTTACAATATTCATTGATTTTTGCCATTGAAAACATGTTTTTCATATACCAGAAATGTTTGAAGCTACTGACTGAATGAAAGGAGCTGACATCTCACTCTCTTTGAATCTTCTTTATCATGCTAGGATTAGCAGGAAAAAAGCAAAAAATTTCAGAATTGCACCTTGCAATGTGGAGATATTACTGTTTGTGCATTTACAATATTCATTGATTTTTGCCATTGAAAAACATGTTTTTCATATACCAGAAATGTTTGAAGCTACTGACCGAATGAAAGGAGCTGGCATCTCACTCTCTTTGAATCTTCTTTATCATGCTAGGATTAACAGGAAAAAGCTAAAAATTTCAGAATTGCACCGTGCAATGTGGAGATATTACTGTTTGTGCATTTACAATATTCATTGATTTTTGCCATTGAAAAACATGTTTTTCATATACCAGAAATGTTTGAAGCTACTGACTGAATGAAAGGAGCTGGCATCTCACTCTCTTTGAATCTTCTTTATCATGCTAGGATTAGCAGGAAAAAGCAAAAAATTTCAGAATTGCACCTTGCAATGTGGAGATATTACTGTTTGTGCATTTACAATATTCATTGATTTTTGCCATTGAAAAACGTTTTTCATATACCAGAAATGTTTGAAGCTACTGACTGAATGAAAGGAGCTGGCATCTCACTCTCTTTGAATCTCTTTATCATGCTAGGATTAACAGGAAAAAGCAAAAAAATTTCAGAATTGCACCTTGCAATGTGGAGATATTACTGTTTGTGCATTTACAATATTCATTGATTTTTGCCATTGAAAAACATGTTTTTCATATACCAGAAATGTTTGAAGCTACTGACTGAATGAAAGGAGCTGGCATCTCACTCTCTTTGAATCTTCTTTATCATGCTAGGATTAACAGGAAAAAGCTAAAAATTTCAGAATTGCACCGTGCAATGTGGAGATATTACTGTTTGTGCATTTACAATATTCATTGATTTTTGCCATTGAAAAACATGTTTTTCATATACCAGAAATGTTTGAAGCTACTGACTGAATGAAAGGAGCTGGCATCTCACTTTCTTTGAATCTTCTTTATCATGCTAGGATTAGCAGGAAAAAGCAAAAAATTTCAGAATTGCACCTTGCAATGTGGAGATATTACTGTTTGTGCATTTACAATATTCATTGATTTTTGCCATTGAAAAACATGTTTTTCATATACCAGAAATGTTTGAAGCTACTGACTGAATGAAAGGAGCTGGCATCTCACTCTCTTTGAATCTTCTTTATCATGCTAGGATTAACAGGAAAAAGCTAAAAATTTCAGAATTGCACCGTGCAATGTGGAGATATTACTGTTTGTGCATTTACAATATTCATTGATTTTTGCCATTGAAAAACATGTTTTTCATATACCAGAAATGTTTGAAGCTACTGACTGAATGAAAGGAGCTGGCATCTCACTCTCTTTGAATCTTCTTTATCATGCTAGGATTAGCAGGAAAAAGCAAAAAATTTCAGAATTGCACCTTGCAATGTGGAGATATTACTGTTTGTGCATTTACAATATTCATTGATTTTTGCCATTGAAAAACATGTTTTTCATATACCAGAAATGTTTGAAGCTACTGACTGAATGAAAGGAGCTGGCATCTCACTCTCTTTGTATCTTCTTTATCATGCTAGGATTAACAGGAAAAAGCTAAAAATTTCAGAATTGCACCGTGCAATGTGGAGATATTACTGTTTGTGCATTTACAATATTCATTGATTTTTGCCATTGAAAAACATGTTTTTCATATACCAGAAATGTTTGAAGCTACTGACTGAATGAAAGGAGCTGGCATCTCACTCTCTTTGAATCTTCTTTATCATGCTAGGATTAGCAGGAAAAAGCAAAAAATTTCAGAATTGCACCTTGCAATGTGGAGATATTACTGTTTGTGCATTTACAATATTCATTGATTTTTGCCATTGAAAAACATGTTTTTCATATACCAGAAATGTTTGAAGCTACTGACTGAATGAAAGGAGCTGGCATCTCACTCTCTTTGAATCTTCTTTATCATGCTAGGATTAACAGGAAAAAGCTAAAAATTTCAGAATTGCACCTTGCAATGTGGAGATATTACTGTTTGTGCATTTACAATATTCATTGATTTTTGCCATTGAAAAACATGTTTTTCATATACCAGAAATGTTTGAAGCTACTGACTGAATGAAAGGAGCTGGCATCTCACTCTCTTTGAATCTTCTTTATCATGCTAGGATTAGCAGGAAAAAGCAAAAAATTTCAGAATTGCACCTTGCAATGTGGAGATATTACTGTTTGTGCATTTACAATATTCATTGATTTTTGCCATTGAAAAACGTTTTTCATATACCAGAAATGTTTGAAGCTACTGACTGAATGAAAGGAGCTGGCATCTCACTCTCTTTGAATCTTCTTTATCATGCTAGGATTAACAGGAAAAAGCAAAAAATTTCAGAATTGCGCCTTGCAATATGGAGATATTACTGTTTGTGCATTTACAATATTCATTGATTTTTGCCATTGAAAAACATGTTTTTCATATACCAGAAATGTTTGAAGCTACTGACTGAATGAAAGGAGCTGGCATCTCACTCTCTTTGAATCTTCTTTATCATGCTAGGATTAACAGGAAAAAGCTAAAAATTTCAGAATTGCACCGTGCAATGTGGAGATATTACTGTTTGTGCATTTACAATATTCATTGATTTTTGCCATTGAAAAACATGTTTTTCATATACCAGAAATGTTTGAAGCTACTGACTGAATGAAAGGAGCTGGCATCTCACTCTCTTTGAATCTTCTTTATCATGCTAGGATTAGCAGGAAAAAGCAAAAAATTTCAGAATTGCACCTTGCAATGTGGAGATATTACTGTTTGTGCATTTACAATATTCATTGATTTTTGCCATTGAAAAACATGTTTTTCATATACCAGAAATGTTTGAAGCTACTGACTGAATGAAAGGAGCTGGCATCTCACTCTCTTTGAATCTTCTTTATCATGCTAGGACCAGAAATGTTTGAAGCTACTGACTGAATGAAAGGGAGCTGGCATCTCACTCTCTTTGAATCTTATGGTAAAAATTTCGATATCATTTACATTTGCCATTGCATTTTTTCATATACCAGAAATGTTTGAAGCTACTGACTGAATGAAAGGAGCTGGCATCTCACTCTCTTTGAATCTTCTTTATCATGCTAGGATTAGCAGGAAAAAGCAAAAAATTTCAGAATTGCACCTTGCAATGTGGAGATATTACTGTTTGTGCATTTACAATATTCATTGATTTTTGCCATTGAAAAACATGTTTTTCATATACCAGAAATGTTTGAAGCTACTGACTGAATGAAAGGAGCTGGCATCTCACTCTCTTTGAATCTTCTTTATCATGCTAGGATTAACAGGAAAAAGCAAAAAATTTCAGAATTGCACCTTGCAATGTGGAGATATTACTGTTTGTGCATTTACAATATTCATTGATTTTTGCCATGGAAAAACATGTTTTTCATATACCAGAAATGTTTGAAGCTACTGACTGAATGAAAGGAGCTGGCATCTCACTCTCTTTGAATCTTCTTTATCATGCTAGGATTAACAGGAAAAAGCTAAAAATTTCAGAATTGCACCGTGCAATGTGGAGATATTACTGTTTGTGCATTTACAATATTCATTGATTTTTGCCATTGAAAAACATGTTTTTCATATACCAGAAATGTTTGAAGCTACTGACTGAATGAAAGGAGCTGGCATCTCACTCTCTTTGAATCTTCTTTATCATGCTAGGATTAGCAGGAAAAAGCAAAAAATTTCAGAATTGCACCTTGCAATGTGGAGATATTACTGTTTGTGCATTTACAATATTCATTGATTTTTGCCATTGAAAAACATGTTTTTCATATACCAGAAATGTTTGAAGCTACTGACTGAATGAAAGGAGCTGGCATCTCACTCTCTTTGAATCTTCTTTATCATGCTAGGATTAACAGGAAAAAGCTAAAAATTTCAGAATTGCACCGTGCAATGTGGAGATATTACTGTTTGTGCATTTACAATATTCATTGATTTTTGCCATTGAAAAACATGTTTTTCATATACCAGAAATGTTTGAAGCTACTGACTGAATGAAAGGAACTGGCATCTCACTCTCTTTGAATCTTCTTTATCATGCTAGGATTAGCAGGAAAAAGCAAAAAATTTCAGAATTGCACCTTGCAATGTGGAGATATTACTGTTTGTGCATTTACAATATTCATTGATTTTTGCCATTGAAAAACATGTTTTTCATATACCAGAAATGTTTGAAGCTACTGACTGAATGAAAGGAGCTGGCATCTCACTCTCTTTGAATCTTCTTTATCATGCTAGGATTAACAGGAAAAAGCTAAAAATTTCAGAATTGCACCGTGCAATGTGGAGATATTACTGTTTGTGCATTTACAATATTCATTGATTTTTGCCATTGAAAAACATGTTTTTCATATACCAGAAATGTTTGAAGCTACTGACTGAATGAAAGGAGCTGGCATCTCACTCTCTTTGAATCTTCTTTATCATGCTAGGATTAGCAGGAAAAAGCAAAAAATTTCAGAATTGCACCTTGCAATGTGGAGATATTACTGTTTGTGCATTTACAATATTCATTGATTTTTGCCATTGAAAAACATGTTTTTCATATACCAGAAATGTTTGAAGCTACTGACCGAATGAAAGGAGCTGGCATCTCACTCTCTTTGAATCTTCTTTATCATGCTAGGATTAACAGGAAAAAGCAAAAAATTTCAGAATTGCACCGTGCAATGTGGAGATATTACTGTTTGTGCATTTACAATATTCATTGATTTTTGCCATTGAAAAACATGTTTTTCATATACCAGAAATGTTTGAAAATGACTGAATGAAAGGAGCTGGCATCTCACTCTCTTTGAATCTTCTTTATCATGCTAGGATTAACAGGAAAAAGCAAAAAATTTCAGAATTGCACCTTGCAATGTGGAGATATTACTGTTTGTGCATTTACAATATTCATTGATTTTTGCCATTGAAAAACATGTTTTTCATATACCAGAAATGTTTGAAGTTACTGACTGAATGAAAGGAGCTGGCATCTCACTCTCTTTGAATCTTCTTTATCATGCTAGGATTAACAGGAAAAAGCTAAAAATTTCAGAATTGCACCGTGCAATGTGGAGATATTACTGTTTGTGCATTTACAATATTCATTGATTTTTGCCATTGAAAACATGTTTTTCATATACCAGAAATGTTTGAAGCTACTGACTGAATGAAAGGAGCTGACATCTCACTCTCTTTGAATCTTCTTTATCATGCTAGGATTAGCAGGAAAAAGCAAAAAATTTCAGAATTGCACCTTGCAATGTGGAGATATTACTGTTTGTGCATTTACAATATTCATTGATTTTTGCCATTGAAAAACATGTTTTTCATATACCAGAAATGTTTGAAGCTACTGACCGAATGAAAGGAGCTGGCATCTCACTCTCTTTGAATCTTCTTTATCATGCTAGGATTAACAGGAAAAAGCTAAAAATTTCAGAATTGCACCGTGCAATGTGGAGATATTACTGTTTGTGCATTTACAATATTCATTGATTTTTGCCATTGAAAAACATGTTTTTCATATACCAGAAATGTTTGAAGCTACTGACTGAATGAAAGGAGCTGGCATCTCACTCTCTTTGAATCTTCTTTATCATGCTAGGATTAGCAGGAAAAAGCAAAAAATTTCAGAATTGCACCTTGCAATGTGGAGATATTACTGTTTGTGCATTTACAATATTCATTGATTTTTGCCATTGAAAAACGTTTTTCATATACCAGAAATGTTTGAAGCTACTGACTGAATGAAAGGAGCTGGCATCTCACTCTCTTTGAATCTTCTTTATCATGCTAGGATTAACAGGAAAAAGCAAAAAATTTCAGAATTGCACCTTGCAATGTGGAGATATTACTGTTTGTGCATTTACAATATTCATTGATTTTTGCCATTGAAAAACATGTTTTTCATATACCAGAAATGTTTGAAGCTACTGACTGAATGAAAGGAGCTGGCATCTCACTCTCTTTGAATCTTCTTTATCATGCTAGGATTAACAGGAAAAAGCTAAAAATTTCAGAATTGCACCGTGCAATGTGGAGATATTACTGTTTGTGCATTTACAATATTCATTGATTTTTGCCATTGAAAAACATGTTTTTCATATACCAGAAATGTTTGAAGCTACTGACTGAATGAAAGGAGCTGGCATCTCACTTTCTTTGAATCTTCTTTATCATGCTAGGATTAGCAGGAAAAAGCAAAAAATTTCAGAATTGCACCTTGCAATGTGGAGATATTACTGTTTGTGCATTTACAATATTCATTGATTTTTGCCATTGAAAAACATGTTTTTCATATACCAGAAATGTTTGAAGCTACTGACTGAATGAAAGGAGCTGGCATCTCACTCTCTTTGAATCTTCTTTATCATGCTAGGATTAACAGGAAAAAGCTAAAAATTTCAGAATTGCACCGTGCAATGTGGAGATATTACTGTTTGTGCATTTACAATATTCATTGATTTTTGCCATTGAAAAACATGTTTTTCATATACCAGAAATGTTTGAAGCTACTGACTGAATGAAAGGAGCTGGCATCTCACTCTCTTTGAATCTTCTTTATCATGCTAGGATTAGCAGGAAAAAGCAAAAAATTTCAGAATTGCACCTTGCAATGTGGAGATATTACTGTTTGTGCATTTACAATATTCATTGATTTTTGCCATTGAAAAACATGTTTTTCATATACCAGAAATGTTTGAAGCTACTGACTGAATGAAAGGAGCTGGCATCTCACTCTCTTTGAATCTTCTTTATCATGCTAGGATTAACAGGAAAAAGCAAAAAATTTCAGAATTGCACCTTGCAATGTGGAGATATTACTGTTTGTGCATTTACAATATTCATTGATTTTTGCCATTGAAAAACATGTTTTTCATATACCAGAAATGTTTGAAGCTACTGACTGAATGAAAGCAGCTGGCATCTCACTCTCTTTGAATCTTCTTTATCATGCTAGGATTAACAGGAAAAAGCTAAAAATTTCAGAATTGCACCGTGCAATGTGGAGATATTACTGTTTGTGCATTTACAATATTCATTGATTTTTGCCATTGAAAAACATGTTTTTCATATACCAGAAATGTTTGAAGCTACTGACTGAATGAAAGGAGCTGGCATCTCACTCTCTTTGAATCTTCTTTATCATGCTAGGATTAGCAGGAAAAAGCAAAAAATTTCAGAATTGCACCTTGCAATGTGGAGATATTACTGTTTGTGCATTTACAATATTCATTGATTTTTGCCATTGAAAAACATGTTTTTCATATACCAGAAATGTTTGAAGCTACTGACCGAATGAAAGGAGCTGGCATCTCACTCTCTTTGAATCTTCTTTATCATGCTAGGATTAACAGGAAAAAGCTAAAAATTTCAGAATTGCACCGTGCAATGTGGAGATATTACTGTTTGTGCATTTACAATATTCATTGATTTTTGCCATTGAAAAACATGTTTTTCATATACCAGAAATGTTTGAAGCTACTGACTGAATGAAAGAAGCTGGCATCTCACTCTCTTTGAATCTTCTTTATCATGCTAGGATTAGCAGGAAAAAGCAAAAAATTTCAGAATTGCACCTTGCAATGTGGAGATATTACTGTTTGTGCATTTACAATATTCATTGATTTTTGCCATTGAAAAACGTTTTTCATATACCAGAAATGTTTGAAGCTACTGACTGAATGAAAGGAGCTGGCATCTCACTCTCTTTGAATCTTCTTTATCATGCTAGGATTAACAGGAAAAAGCAAAAAATTTCAGAATTGCACCTTGCAATATAAAGATATTACTGTTTGTGCATTTACAATATTCATTGATTTTTGCCATTGAAAAACATGTTTTTCATATACCAGAAATGTTTGAAGCTACTGACTGAATGAAAGGAGCTGGCATCTCACTCTCTTTGAATCTTCTTTATCATGCTAGGATTAACAGGAAAAAGCTAAAAATTTCAGAATTGCACCGTGCAATGTGGAGATATTACTGTTTGTGCATTTACAATATTCATTGATTTTTGCCATTGAAAAACATGTTTTTCATATACCAGAAATGTTTGAAGCTACTGACTGAATGAAAGGAGCTGGCATCTCACTCTCTTTGAATCTTCTTTATCATGCTAGGATTAGCAGGAAAAAGCAAAAAATTTCAGAATTGCACCTTGCAATGTGGAGATATTACTGTTTGTGCATTTACAATATTCATTGATTTTTGCCATTGAAAAACATGTTTTTCATATACCAGAAATGTTTGAAGCTACTGACTGAATGAAAGGAGCTGGCATCTCACTCTCTTTGAATCTTCTTTATCATGCTAGGATTAACAGGAAAAAGCTAAAAATTTCAGAATTGCACCGTGCAATGTGGAGATATTACTGTTTGTGCATTTACAATATTCATTGATTTTTGCCATTGAAAAACATGTTTATCATATACCAGAAATGTTTGAAGCTACTGACTGAATGAAAGGAGCTGGCATCTCACTCTCTTTGAATCTTCTTTATCATGCTAGGATTAGCAGGAAAAAGCAAAAAATTTCAGAATTGCACCTTGCAATGTGGAGATATTACTGTTTGTGCATTTACAATATTCATTGATTTTTGCCATTGAAAAACATGTTTTTCATATACCAGAAATGTTTGAAGCTACTGACTGAATGAAAGGAGCTGGCATCTCACTCTCTTTGAATCTTCTTTATCATGCTAGGATTAACAGGAAAAAGCTAAAAATTTCAGAATTGCACCGTGCAATGTGGAGATATTACTGTTTGTGCATTTACAATATTCATTGATTTTTGCCATTGAAAAACATGTTTTTCATATACCAGAAATGTTTGAAGCTACTGACTGAATGAAAGGAGCTGGCATCTCACTCTCTTTGAATCTTCTTTATCATGCTAGGATTAGCAGGAAAAAGCAAAAAATTTCAGAATTGCACCTTGCAATGTGGAGATATTACTGTTTGTGCATTTACAATATTAATTGATTTTTGCCATTGAAAAACATGTTTTTCATATACCAGAAATGTTTGAAGCTACTGACTGAATGAAAGGAGCTGGCATCTCACTCTCTTTGAATCTTCTTTATCATGCTAGGATTAGCAGGAAAAAGCAAAAAATTTCAGAATTGCACCTTGCAATGTGGAGATATTACTGTTTGTGCATTTACAATATTCATTGATTTTTGCCATTGAAAAACATGTTTTTCATATACCAGAAATGTTTGAAGCTACTGACTGAATGAAAGGAGCTGGCATCTCACTCTCTTTGAATCTTCTTTATCATGCTAGGATTAACAGGAAAAAGCTAAAAATTTCAGAATTGCACCGTGCAATGTGGAGATATTACTGTTTGTGCATTTACAATATTCATTGATTTTTGCCATTGAAAAACATGTTTTTCATATACCAGAAATGTTTGAAGCTACTGACTGAATGAAAGGAGCTGGCATCTCACTCTCTTTGAATCTTCTTTATCATGCTAGGATTAGCAGGAAAAAGCAAAAAATTTCAGAATTGCACCTTGCAATGTGGAGATATTACTGTTTGTGCATTTACAATATTCATTGATTTTTGCCATTGAAAAACATGTTTTTCATATACCAGAAATGTTTGAAGCTACTGACTGAATGAAAGGAGCTGGCATCTCACTCTCTTTGAATCTTCTTTATCATGCTAGGATTAACAGGAAAAAGCTAAAAATTTCAGAATTGCACCGTGCAATGTGGAGATATTACTGTTTGTGCATTTACAATATTCATTGATTTTTGCCATTGAAAAACATGTTTTTCATATACCAGAAATGTTTGAAGCTACTGACTGAATGAAAGGAGCTGGCATCTCACTCTCTTTGAATCTTCTTTATCATGCTAGGATTAGCAGGAAAAAGCAAAAAATTTCAGAATTGCACCTTGCAATGTGGAGATATTACTGTTTGTGCATTTACAATATTCATTGATTTTTGCCATTGAAAAACGTTTTTCATATACCAGAAATGTTTGAAGCTACTGACTGAATGAAAGGAGCTGGCATCTCACTCTCTTTGAATCTTCTTTATCATGCTAGGATTAACAGGAAAAAGCAAAAAATTTCAGAATTGCACCTTGCAATGTGGAGATATTACTGTTTGTGCATTTACAATATTCATTGATTTTTGCCATTGAAAAACATGTTTTTCATATACCAGAAATGTTTGAAGCTACTGACTGAATGAAAGGAGCTGGCATCTCACTCTCTTTGAATCTTCTTTATCATGCTAGGATTAACAGGAAAAAGCTAAAAATTTCAGAATTGCACCGTGCAATGTGGAGATATTACTGTTTGTGCATTTACAATATTCATTGATTTTTGCCATTGAAAAACATGTTTTTCATATACCAGAAATGTTTGAAGCTACTGACTGAATGAAAGGAGCTGGCATCTCACTCTCTTTGAATCTTCTTTATCATGCTAGGATTAGCAGGAAAAAGCAAAAAATTTCAGAATTGCACCTTGCAATGTGGAGATATTACTGTTTGTGCATTTACAATATTCATTGATTTTTGCCATTGAAAAACATGTTTTTCATATACCAGAAATGTTTGAAGCTACTGACCGAATGAAAGGAGCTGGCATCTCACTCTCTTTGAATCTTCTTTATCATGCTAGGATTAACAGGAAAAAGCAAAAAATTTCAGAATTGCACCGTGCAATGTGGAGATATTACTGTTTGTGCATTTACAATATTCATTGATTTTTGCCATTGAAAAACATGTTTTTCATATACCAGAAATGTTTGAAGCTGACTGAATGAAAGGAGCTGGCATCTCACTCTCTTTGAATCTTCTTTATCATGCTAGGATTAACAGGAAAAAGCAAAAAATTTCAGAATTGCACCTTGCAATGTGGAGATATTACTGTTTGTGCATTTACAATATTCATTGATTTTTGCCATTGAAAAACATGTTTTTCATATACCAGAAATGTTTGAAGTTACTGACTGAATGAAAGGAGCTGGCATCTCACTCTCTTTGAATCTTCTTTATCATGCTAGGATTAACAGGAAAAAGCTAAAAATTTCAGAATTGCACCGTGCAATGTGGAGATATTACTGTTTGTGCATTTACAATATTCATTGATTTTTGCCATTGAAAACATGTTTTTCATATACCAGAAATGTTTGAAGCTACTGACTGAATGAAAGGAGCTGGCATCTCACTCTCTTTGAATCTTCTTTATCATGCTAGGATTAGCAGGAAAAAGCAAAAAATTTCAGAATTGCACCTTGCAATGTGGAGATATTACTGTTTGTGCATTTACAATATTCATTGATTTTTGCCATTGAAAAACATGTTTTTCATATACCAGAAATGTTTGAAGCTACTGACCGAATGAAAGGAGCTGGCATCTCACTCTCTTTGAATCTTCTTTATCATGCTAGGATTAACAGGAAAAAGCTAAAAATTTCAGAATTGCACCGTGCAATGTGGAGATATTACTGTTTGTGCATTTACAATATTCATTGATTTTTGCCATTGAAAAACATGTTTTTCATATACCAGAAATGTTTGAAGCTACTGACTGAATGAAAGGAGCTGGCATCTCACTCTCTTTGAATCTTCTTTATCATGCTAGGATTAGCAGGAAAAAGCAAAACATTTCAGAATTGCACCTTGCAATGTGGAGATATTACTGTTTGTGCATTTACAATATTCATTGATTTTTGCCATTGAAAAACGTTTTTCATATACCAGAAATGTTTGAAGCTACTGACTGAATGAAAGGAGCTGGCATCTCACTCTCTTTGAATCTTCTTTATCATGCTAGGATTAACAGGAAAAAGCAAAAAATTTCAGAATTGCACCTTGCAATGTGGAGATATTACTGTTTGTGCATTTACAATATTCATTGATTTTTGCCATTGAAAAACATGTTTTTCATATACCAGAAATGTTTGAAGCTACTGACTGAATGAAAGGAGCTGGCATCTCACTCTCTTTGAATCTTCTTTATCATGCTAGGATTAACAGGAAAAAGCTAAAAATTTCAGAATTGCACCGTGCAATGTGGAGATATTACTGTTTGTGCATTTACAATATTCATTGATTTTTGCCATTGAAAAACATGTTTTTCATATACCAGAAATGTTTGAAGCTACTGACTGAATGAAAGGAGCTGGCATCTCACTTTCTTTGAATCTTCTTTATCATGCTAGGATTAGCAGGAAAAAGCAAAAAATTTCAGAATTGCACCTTGCAATGTGGAGATATTACTGTTTGTGCATTTACAATATTCATTGATTTTTGCCATTGAAAAACATGTTTTTCATATACCAGAAATGTTTGAAGCTACTGACTGAATGAAAGGAGCTGGCATCTCACTCTCTTTGAATCTTCTTTATCATGCTAGGATTAACAGGAAAAAGCTAAAAATTTCAGAATTGCACCGTGCAATGTGGAGATATTACTGTTTGTGCATTTACAATATTCATTGATTTTTGCCATTGAAAAACATGTTTTTCATATACCAGAAATGTTTGAAGCTACTGACTGAATGAAAGGAGCTGGCATCTCACTCTCTTTGAATCTTCTTTATCATGCTAGGATTAGCAGGAAAAAGCAAAAAATTTCAGAATTGCACCTTGCAATGTGGAGATATTACTGTTTGTGCATTTACAATATTCATTGATTTTTGCCATTGAAAAACATGTTTTTCATATACCAGAAATGTTTGAAGCTACTGACTGAATGAAAGGAGCTGGCATCTCACTCTCTTTGAATCTTCTTTATCATGCTAGGATTAACAGGAAAAAGCAAAAAATTTCAGAATTGCACCTTGCAATGTGGAGATATTACTGTTTGTGCATTTACAATATTCATTGATTTTTGCCATTGAAAAACATGTTTTTCATATACCAGAAATGTTTGAAGCTACTGACTGAATGAAAGCAGCTGGCATCTCACTCTCTTTGAATCTTCTTTATCATGCTAGGATTAACAGGAAAAAGCTAAAAATTTCAGAATTGCACCGTGCAATGTGGAGATATTACTGTTTGTGCATTTACAATATTCATTGATTTTTGCCATTGAAAAACATGTTTTTCATATACCAGAAATGTTTGAAGCTACTGACTGAATGAAAGGAGCTGGCATCTCACTCTCTTTGAATCTTCTTTATCATGCTAGGATTAGCAGGAAAAAGCAAAAAATTTCAGAATTGCACCTTGCAATGTGGAGATATTACTGTTTGTGCATTTACAATATTCATTGATTTTTGCCATTGAAAAACATGTTTTTCATATACCAGAAATGTTTGAAGCTACTGACCGAATGAAAGGAGCTGGCATCTCACTCTCTTTGAATCTTCTTTATCATGCTAGGATTAACAGGAAAAAGCTAAAAATTTCAGAATTGCACCGTGCAATGTGGAGATATTACTGTTTGTGCATTTACAATATTCATTGATTTTTGCCATTGAAAAACATGTTTTTCATATACCAGAAATGTTTGAAGCTACTGACTGAATGAAAGGAGCTGGCATCTCACTCTCTTTGAATCTTCTTTATCATGCTAGGATTAGCAGGAAAAAGCAAAAAATTTCAGAATTGCACCTTGCAATGTGGAGATATTACTGTTTGTGCATTTACAATATTCATTGATTTTTGCCATTGAAAAACGTTTTTCATATACCAGAAATGTTTGAAGCTACTGACTGAATGAAAGGAGCTGGCATCTCACTCTCTTTGAATCTTCTTTATCATGCTAGGATTAACAGGAAAAAGCAAAAAATTTCAGAATTGCACCTTGCAATATGGAGATATTACTGTTTGTGCATTTACAATATTCATTCATTTTTGCCATTGAAAAACATGTTTTTCATATACCAGAAATGTTTGAAGCTACTGACTGAATGAAAGGAGCTGGCATCTCACTCTCTTTGAATCTTCTTTATCATGCTAGGATTAACAGGAAAAAGCTAAAAATTTCAGAATTGCACTGTGCAATGTGGAGATATTACTGTTTGTGCATTTACAATATTCATTGATTTTTGCCATTGAAAAACATGTTTTTCATATACCAGAAATGTTTGAAGCTACTGACTGAATGAAAGGAGCTGGCATCTCACTCTCTTTGAATCTTCTTTATCATGCTAGGATTAGCAGGAAAAAGCAAAAAATTTCAGAATTGCACCTTGCAATGTGGAGATATTACTGTTTGTGCATTTACAATATTCATTGATTTTTGCCATTGAAAAACATGTTTTTCATATACCAGAAATGTTTGAAGCTACTGACTGAATGAAAGGAGCTGGCATCTCACTCTCTTTGAATCTTCTTTATCATGCTAGGATTAACAGGAAAAAGCTAAAAATTTCAGAATTGCACCGTGCAATGTGGAGATATTACTGTTTGTGCATTTACAATATTCATTGATTTTTGCCATTGAAAAACATGTTTTTCATATACCAGAAATGTTTGAAGCTACTGACTGAATGAAAGGAGCTGGCATCTCACTCTCTTTGAATCTTCTTTATCATGCTAGGATTAGCAGGAAAAAGCAAAAAATTTCAGAATTGCACCTTGCAATGTGGAGATATTACTGTTTGTGCATTTACAATATTCATTGATTTTTGCCATTGAAAAACATGTTTTTCATATACCAGAAATGTTTGAAGCTACTGACCGAATGAAAGGAGCTGGCATCTCACTCTCTTTGAATCTTCTTTATCATGCTAGGATTAACAGGAAAAAGCAAAAAATTTCAGAATTGCACCGTGCAATGTGGAGATATTACTGTTTGTGCATTTACAATATTCATTGATTTTTGCCATTGAAAAACATGTTTTTCATATACCAGAAATGTTTGAAGCTGACTGAATGAAAGGAGCTGTCATCTCACTCTCTTTGAATCTTCTTTATCATGCTAGGATTAACAGGAAAAAGCAAAAAATTTCAGAATTGCACCTTGCAATGTGGAGATATTACTGTTTGTGCATTTACAATATTCATTGATTTTTGCCATTGAAAAACATGTTTTTCATATACCAGAAATGTTTGAAGTTACTGACTGAATGAAAGGAGCTGGCATCTCACTCTCTTTGAATCTTCTTTATCATGCTAGGATTAACAGGAAAAAGCTAAAAATTTCAGAATTGCACCGTGCAATGTGGAGATATTACTGTTTGTGCATTTACAATATTCATTGATTTTTGCCATTGAAAACATGTTTTTCATATACCAGAAATGTTTGAAGCTACTGACTGAATGAAAGGAGCTGGCATCTCACTCTCTTTGAATCTTCTTTATCATGCTAGGATTAGCAGGAAAAAGCAAAAAATTTCAGAATTGCACCTTGCAATGTGGAGATATTACTGTTTGTGCATTTACAATATTCATTGATTTTTGCCATTGAAAAACATGTTTTTCATATACCAGAAATGTTTGAAGCTACTGACCGAATGAAAGGAGCTGGCATCTCACTCTCTTTGAATCTTCTTTATCATGCTAGGATTAACAGGAAAAAGCTAAAAATTTCAGAATTGCACCGTGCAATGTGGAGATATTACTGTTTGTGCATTTACAATATTCATTGATTTTTGCCATTGAAAAACATGTTTTTCATATACCAGAAATGTTTGAAGCTACTGACTGAATGAAAGGAGCTGGCATCTCACTCTCTTTGAATCTTCTTTATCATGCTAGGATTAGCAGGAAAAAGCAAAACATTTCAGAATTGCACCTTGCAATGTGGAGATATTACTGTTTGTGCATTTACAATATTCATTGATTTTTGCCATTGAAAAACGTTTTTCATATACCAGAAATGTTTGAAGCTACTGACTGAATGAAAGGAGCTGGCATCTCACTCTCTTTGAATCTTCTTTATCATGCTAGGATTAACAGGAAAAAGCAAAAAATTTCAGAATTGCACCTTGCAATGTGGAGATATTACTGTTTGTGCATTTACAATATTCATTGATTTTTGCCATTGAAAAACATGTTTTTCATATACCAGAAATGTTTGAAGCTACTGACTGAATGAAAGGAGCTGGCATCTCACTCTCTTTGAATCTTCTTTATCATGCTAGGATTAACAGGAAAAAGCTAAAAATTTCAGAATTGCACCGTGCAATGTGGAGATATTACTGTTTGTGCATTTACAATATTCATTGATTTTTGCCATTGAAAAACATGTTTTTCATATACCAGAAATGTTTGAAGCTACTGACTGAATGAAAGGAGCTGGCATCTCACTTTCTTTGAATCTTCTTTATCATGCTAGGATTAGCAGGAAAAAGCAAAAAATTTCAGAATTGCACCTTGCAATGTGGAGATATTACTGTTTGTGCATTTACAATATTCATTGATTTTTGCCATTGAAAAACATGTTTTTCATATACCAGAAATGTTTGAAGCTACTGACTGAATGAAAGGAGCTGGCATCTCACTCTCTTTGAATCTTCTTTATCATGCTAGGATTAACAGGAAAAAGCTAAAAATTTCAGAATTGCACCGTGCAATGTGGAGATATTACTGTTTGTGCATTTACAATATTCATTGATTTTTGCCATTGAAAAACATGTTTTTCATATACCAGAAATGTTTGAAGCTACTGACTGAATGAAAGGAGCTGGCATCTCACTCTCTTTGAATCTTCTTTATCATGCTAGGATTAGCAGGAAAAAGCAAAAAATTTCAGAATTGCACCTTGCAATGTGGAGATATTACTGTTTGTGCATTTACAATATTCATTGATTTTTGCCATTGAAAAACATGTTTTTCATATACCAGAAATGTTTGAAGCTACTGACTGAATGAAAGGAGCTGGCATCTCACTCTCTTTGAATCTTCTTTATCATGCTAGGATTAACAGGAAAAAGCAAAAAATTTCAGAATTGCACCTTGCAATGTGGAGATATTACTGTTTGTGCATTTACAATATTCATTGATTTTTGCCATTGAAAAACATGTTTTTCATATACCAGAAATGTTTGAAGCTACTGACTGAATGAAAGCAGCTGGCATCTCACTCTCTTTGAATCTTCTTTATCATGCTAGGATTAACAGGAAAAAGCTAAAAATTTCAGAATTGCACCGTGCAATGTGGAGATATTACTGTTTGTGCATTTACAATATTCATTGATTTTTGCCATTGAAAAACATGTTTTTCATATACCAGAAATGTTTGAAGCTACTGACTGAATGAAAGGAGCTGGCATCTCACTCTCTTTGAATCTTCTTTATCATGCTAGGATTAGCAGGAAAAAGCAAAAAATTTCAGAATTGCACCTTGCAATGTGGAGATATTACTGTTTGTGCATTTACAATATTCATTGATTTTTGCCATTGAAAAACATGTTTTTCATATACCAGAAATGTTTGAAGCTACTGACCGAATGAAAGGAGCTGGCATCTCACTCTCTTTGAATCTTCTTTATCATGCTAGGATTAACAGGAAAAAGCTAAAAATTTCAGAATTGCACCGTGCAATGTGGAGATATTACTGTTTGTGCATTTACAATATTCATTGATTTTTGCCATTGAAAAACATGTTTTTCATATACCAGAAATGTTTGAAGCTACTGACTGAATGAAAGGAGCTGGCATCTCACTCTCTTTGAATCTTCTTTATCATGCTAGGATTAGCAGGAAAAAGCAAAAAATTTCAGAATTGCACCTTGCAATGTGGAGATATTACTGTTTGTGCATTTACAATATTCATTGATTTTTGCCATTGAAAAACGTTTTTCATATACCAGAAATGTTTGAAGCTACTGACTGAATGAAAGGAGCTGGCATCTCACTCTCTTTGAATCTTCTTTATCATGCTAGGATTAACAGGAAAAAGCAAAAAATTTCAGAATTGCACCTTGCAATATGGAGATATTACTGTTTGTGCATTTACAATATTCATTCATTTTTGCCATTGAAAAACATGTTTTTCATATACCAGAAATGTTTGAAGCTACTGACTGAATGAAAGGAGCTGGCATCTCACTCTCTTTGAATCTTCTTTATCATGCTAGGATTAACAGGAAAAAGCTAAAAATTTCAGAATTGCACTGTGCAATGTGGAGATATTACTGTTTGTGCATTTACAATATTCATTGATTTTTGCCATTGAAAAACATGTTTTTCATATACCAGAAATGTTTGAAGCTACTGACTGAATGAAAGGAGCTGGCATCTCACTCTCTTTGAATCTTCTTTATCATGCTAGGATTAGCAGGAAAAAGCAAAAAATTTCAGAATTGCACCTTGCAATGTGGAGATATTACTGTTTGTGCATTTACAATATTCATTGATTTTTGCCATTGAAAAACATGTTTTTCATATACCAGAAATGTTTGAAGCTACTGACTGAATGAAAGGAGCTGGCATCTCACTCTCTTTGAATCTTCTTTATCATGCTAGGATTAACAGGAAAAAGCTAAAAATTTCAGAATTGCACCGTGCAATGTGGAGATATTACTGTTTGTGCATTTACAATATTCATTGATTTTTGCCATTGAAAAACATGTTTTTCATATACCAGAAATGTTTGAAGCTACTGACTGAATGAAAGGAGCTGGCATCTCACTCTCTTTGAATCTTCTTTATCATGCTAGGATTAGCAGGAAAAAGCAAAAAATTTCAGAATTGCACCTTGCAATGTGGAGATATTACTGTTTGTGCATTTACAATATTCATTGATTTTTGCCATTGAAAAACATGTTTTTCATATACCAGAAATGTTTGAAGCTACTGACTGAATGAAAGGAGCTGGCATCTCACTCTCTTTGAATCTTCTTTATCATGCTAGGATTAACAGGAAAAAGCAAAAAATTTCAGAATTGCACCTTGCAATGTGGAGATATTACTGTTTGTGCATTTACAATATTCATTGATTTTTGCCATTGAAAAACATGTTTTTCATATACCAGAAATGTTTGAAGCTACTGACTGAATGAAAGGAGCTGGCATCTCACTCTCTTTGAATCTTCTTTATCATGCTAGGATTAACAGGAAAAAGCTAAAAATTTCAGAATTGCACCGTGCAATGTGGAGATATTACTGTTTGTGCATTTACAATATTCATTGATTTTTGCCATTGAAAAACATGTTTTTCATATACCAGAAATGTTTGAAGCTACTGACTGAATGAAAGGAGCTGGCATCTCACTCTCTTTGAATCTTCTTTATCATGCTAGGATTAGCAGGAAAAAGCAAAAAATTTCAGAATTGCACCTTGCAATGTGGAGATATTACTGTTTGTGCATTTACAATATTCATTGATTTTTGCCATTGAAAAACATGTTTTTCATATACCAGAAATGTTTGAAGCTACTGACTGAATGAAAGGAGCTGGCATCTCACTCTCTTTGAATCTTCTTTATCATGCTAGGATTAACAGGAAAAAGCTAAAAATTTCAGAATTGCACCGTGCAATGTGGAGATATTACTGTTTGTGCATTTACAATATTCATTGATTTTTGCCATTGAAAAACATGTTTTTCATATACCAGAAATGTTTGAAGCTACTGACTGAATGAAAGGAGCTGGCATCTCACTCTCTTTGAATCTTCTTTATCATGCTAGGATTAGCAGGAAAAAGCAAAAAATTTCAGAATTGCACCTTGCAATGTGGAGATATTACTGTTTGTGCATTTACAATATTCATTGATTTTTGCCATTGAAAAACATGTTTTTCATATACCAGAAATGTTTGAAGCTACTGACTGAATGAAAGGAGCTGGCATCTCACTCTCTTTGAATCTTCTTTATCATGCTAGGATTAACAGGAAAAAGCTAAAAATTTCAGAATTGCACCGTGCAATGTGGAGATATTACTGTTTGTGCATTTACAATATTCATTGATTTTTGCCATTGAAAAACATGTTTTTCATATACCAGAAATGTTTGAAGCTACTGACTGAATGAAAGGAGCTGGCATCTCACTCTCTTTGAATCTTCTTTATCATGCTAGGATTAGCAGGAAAAAGCAAAAAATTTCAGAATTGCACCTTGCAATGTGGAGATATTACTGTTTGTGCATTTACAATATTCATTGATTTTTGCCATTGAAAAACATGTTTTTCATATACCAGAAATGTTTGAAGCTACTGACTGAATGAAAGGAGCTGGCATCTCACTCTCTTTGAATCTTCTTTATCATGCTAGGATTAACAGGAAAAAGCAAAAAATTTCAGAATTGCACCTTGCAATGTGGAGATATTACTGTTTGTGCATTTACAATATTCATTGATTTTTGCCATTGAAAAACATGTTTTTCATATACCAGAAATGTTTGAAGCTACTGACTGAATGAAAGGAGCTGGCATCTCACTCTCTTTGAATCTTCTTTATCATGCTAGGATTAACAGGAAAAAGCTAAAAATTTCAGAATTGCACCGTGCAATGTGGAGATATTACTGTTTGTGCATTTACAATATTCATTGATTTTTGCCATTGAAAAACATGTTTTTCATATACCAGAAATGTTTGAAGCTACTGACTGAATGAAAGGAGCTGGCATCTCACTCTCTTTGAATCTTCTTTATCATGCTAGGATTAGCAGGAAAAAGCAAAAAATTTCAGAATTGCACCTTGCAATGTGGAGATATTACTGTTTGTGCATTTACAATATTCATTGATTTTTGCCATTGAAAAACATGTTTTTCATATACCAGAAATGTTTGAAGCTACCGACCGAATGAAAGGAGCTGGCATCTCACTCTCTTTGAATCTTCTTTATCATGCTAGGATTAACAGGAAAAAGCAAAAAATTTCAGAATTGCACCGTGCAATGTGGAGATATTACTGTTTGTGCATTTACAATATTCATTGATTTTTGCCATTGAAAAACATGTTTTTCATATACCAGAAATGTTTGAAGCTGACTGAATGAAAGGAGCTGGCATCTCACTCTCTTTGAATCTTCTTTATCATGCTAGGATTAACAGGAAAAAGCAAAAAATTTCAGAATTGCACCTTGCAATGTGGAGATATTACTGTTTGTGCATTTACAATATTCATTGATTTTTGCCATTGAAAAACATGTTTTTCATATACCAGAAATGTTTGAAGTTACTGACTGAATGAAAGGAGCTGGCATCTCACTCTCTTTGAATCTTCTTTATCATGCTAGGATTAACAGGAAAAAGCTAAAAATTTCAGAATTGCACCGTGCAATGTGGAGATATTACTGTTTGTGCATTTACAATATTCATTGATTTTTGCCATTGAAAAACATGTTTTTCATATACCAGAAATGTTTGAAGCTACTGACTGAATGAAAGGAGCTGGCATCTCACTCTCTTTGAATCTTCTTTATCATGCTAGGATTAGCAGGAAAAAGCAAAAAATTTCAGAATTGCACCTTGCAATGTGGAGATATTACTGTTTGTGCATTTACAATATTCATTGATTTTTGCCATTGAAAAACATGTTTTTCATATACCAGAAATGTTTGAAGCTACTGACCGAATGAAAGGAGCTGGCATCTCACTCTCTTTGAATCTTCTTTATCATGCTAGGATTAACAGGAAAAAGCTAAAAATTTCAGAATTGCACCGTGCAATGTGGAGATATTACTGTTTGTGCATTTACAATATTCATTGATTTTTGCCATTGAAAAACATGTTTTTCATATACCAGAAATGTTTGAAGCTACTGACTGAATGAAAGGAGCTGGCATCTCACTCTCTTTGAATCTTCTTTATCATGCTAGGATTAGCAGGAAAAAGCAAAAAATTTCAGAATTGCACCTTGCAATGTGGAGATATTACTGTTTGTGCATTTACAATATTCATTGATTTTTGCCATTGAAAAACGTTTTTCATATACCAGAAATGTTTGAAGCTACTGACTGAATGAAAGGAGCTGGCATCTCACTCTCTTTGAATCTTCTTTATCATGCTAGGATTAGCAGGAAAAAGCAAAAAATTTCAGAATTGCACCTTGCAATGTGGAGATATTACTGTTTGTGCATTTACAATATTCATTGATTTTTGCCATTGAAAAACATGTTTTTCATATACCAGAAATGTTTGAAGCTACTGACTGAATGAAAGGAGCTGGCATCTCACTCTCTTTGAATCTTCTTTATCATGCTAGGATTAACAGGAAAAAGCTAAAAATTTCAGAATTGCACCGTGCAATGTGGAGATATTACTGTTTGTGCATTTACAATATTCATTGATTTTTGCCATTGAAAAACATGTTTTTCATATACCAGAAATGTTTGAAGCTACTGACTGAATGAAAGGAGCTGGCATCTCACTCTCTTTGAATCTTCTTTATCATGCTAGGATTAGCAGGAAAAAGCAAAAAATTTCAGAATTGCACCTTGCAATGTGGAGATATTACTGTTTGTGCATTTACAATATTCATTGATTTTTGCCATTGAAAAACATGTTTTTCATATACCAGAAATGTTTGAAGCTACTGACTGAATGAAAGGAGCTGGCATCTCACTCTCTTTGAATCTTCTTTATCATGCTAGGATTAACAGGAAAAAGCTAAAAATTTCAGAATTGCACCGTGCAATGTGGAGATATTACTGTTTGTGCATTTACAATATTCATTGATTTTTGCCATTGAAAAACATGTTTTTCATATACCAGAAATGTTTGAAGCTACTGACTGAATGAAAGGAGCTGGCATCTCACTCTCTTTGAATCTTCTTTATCATGCTAGGATTAGCAGGAAAAAGCAAAAAATTTCAGAATTGCACCTTGCAATGTGGAGATATTACTGTTTGTGCATTTACAATATTCATTGATTTTTGCCATTGAAAAACATGTTTTTCATATACCAGAAATGTTTGAAGCTACTGACTGAATGAAAGGAGCTGGCATCTCACTCTCTTTGAATCTTCTTTATCATGCTAGGATTAGCAGGAAAAAGCAAAAAATTTCAGAATTGCACCTTGCAATGTGGAGATATTACTGTTTGTGCATTTACAATATTCATTGATTTTTGCCATTGAAAAACATGTTTTTCATATACCAGAAATGTTTGAAGCTACTGACTGAATGAAAGGAGCTGGCATCTCACTCTCTTTGAATCTTCTTTATCATGCTAGGATTAACAGGAAAAAGCAAAAAATTTCAGAATTGCACCTTGCAATGTGGAGATATTACTGTTTGTGCATTTACAATATTCATTGATTTTTGCCATTGAAAAACATGTTTTTCATATACCAGAAATGTTTGAAGCTACTGACTGAATGAAAGGAGCTGGCATCTCACTCTCTTTGAATCTTCTTTATCATGCTAGGATTAACAGGAAAAAGCTAAAAATTTCAGAATTGCACCGTGCAATGTGGAGATATTACTGTTTGTGCATTTACAATATTCATTGATTTTTGCCATTGAAAAACATGTTTTTCATATACCAGAAATGTTTGAAGCTACTGACTGAATGAAAGGAGCTGGCATCTCACTCTCTTTGAATCTTCTTTATCATGCTAGGATTAGCAGGAAAAAGCAAAAAATTTCAGAATTGCACCTTGCAATGTGGAGATATTACTGTTTGTGCATTTACAATATTCATTGATTTTTGCCATTGAAAAACATGTTTTTCATATACCAGAAATGTTTGAAGCTACTGACTGAATGAAAGGAGCTGGCATCTCACTCTCTTTGAATCTTCTTTATCATGCTAGGATTAACAGGAAAAAGCTAAAAATTTCAGAATTGCACCGTGCAATGTGGAGATATTACTGTTTGTGCATTTACAATATTCATTGATTTTTGCCATTGAAAAACATGTTTTTCATATACCAGAAATGTTTGAAGCTACTGACTGAATGAAAGGAGCTGGCATCTCACTCTCTTTGAATCTTCTTTATCATGCTAGGATTAGCAGGAAAAAGCAAAAAATTTCAGAATTGCACCTTGCAATGTGGAGATATTACTGTTTGTGCATTTACAATATTCATTGATTTTTGCCATTGAAAAACATGTTTTTCATATACCAGAAATGTTTGAAGCTACGACCGAATGAAAGGAGCTGGCATCTCACTCTCTTTGAATCTTCTTTATCATGCTAGGATTAACAGGAAAAAGCAAAAAATTTCAGAATTGCACCGTGCAATGTGGAGATATTACTGTTTGTGCATTTACAATATTCATTGATTTTTGCCATTGAAAAACATGTTTTTCATATACCAGAAATGTTTGAAGCTGACTGAATGAAAGGAGCTGGCATCTCACTCTCTTTGAATCTTCTTTATCATGCTAGGATTAACAGGAAAAAGCAAAAAATTTCAGAATTGCACCTTGCAATGTGGAGATATTACTGTTTGTGCATTTACAATATTCATTGATTTTTGCCATTGAAAAACATGTTTTTCATATACCAGAAATGTTTGAAGTTACTGACTGAATGAAAGGAGCTGGCATCTCACTCTCTTTGAATCTTCTTTATCATGCTAGGATTAACAGGAAAAAGCTAAAAATTTCAGAATTGCACCGTGCAATGTGGAGATATTACTGTTTGTGCATTTACAATATTCATTGATTTTTGCCATTGAAAAACATGTTTTTCATATACCAGAAATGTTTGAAGCTACTGACTGAATGAAAGGAGCTGGCATCTCACTCTCTTTGAATCTTCTTTATCATGCTAGGATTAGCAGGAAAAAGCAAAAAATTTCAGAATTGCACCTTGCAATGTGGAGATATTACTGTTTGTGCATTTACAATATTCATTGATTTTTGCCATTGAAAAACATGTTTTTCATATACCAGAAATGTTTGAAGCTACTGACCGAATGAAAGGAGCTGGCATCTCACTCTCTTTGAATCTTCTTTATCATGCTAGGATTAACAGGAAAAAGCTAAAAATTTCAGAATTGCACCGTGCAATGTGGAGATATTACTGTTTGTGCATTTACAATATTCATTGATTTTTGCCATTGAAAAACATGTTTTTCATATACCAGAAATGTTTGAAGCTACTGACTGAATGAAAGGAGCTGGCATCTCACTCTCTTTGAATCTTCTTTATCATGCTAGGATTAGCAGGAAAAAGCAAAAAATTTCAGAATTGCACCTTGCAATGTGGAGATATTACTGTTTGTGCATTTACAATATTCATTGATTTTTGCCATTGAAAAACGTTTTTCATATACCAGAAATGTTTGAAGCTACTGACTGAATGAAAGGAGCTGGCATCTCACTCTCTTTGAATCTTCTTTATCATGCTAGGATTAGCAGGAAAAAGCAAAAAATTTCAGAATTGCACCTTGCAATGTGGAGATATTACTGTTTGTGCATTTACAATATTCATTGATTTTTGCCATTGAAAAACATGTTTTTCATATACCAGAAATGTTTGAAGCTACTGACTGAATGAAAGGAGCTGGCATCTCACTCTCTTTGAATCTTCTTTATCATGCTAGGATTAACAGGAAAAAGCTAAAAATTTCAGAATTGCACCGTGCAATGTGGAGATATTACTGTTTGTGCATTTACAATATTCATTGATTTTTGCCATTGAAAAACATGTTTTTCATATACCAGAAATGTTTGAAGCTACTGACTGAATGAAAGGAGCTGGCATCTCACTCTCTTTGAATCTTCTTTATCATGCTAGGATTAGCAGGAAAAAGCAAAAAATTTCAGAATTGCACCTTGCAATGTGGAGATATTACTGTTTGTGCATTTACAATATTCATTGATTTTTGCCATTGAAAAACATGTTTTTCATATACCAGAAATGTTTGAAGCTACTGACTGAATGAAAGGAGCTGGCATCTCACTCTCTTTGAATCTTCTTTATCATGCTAGGATTAACAGGAAAAAGCTAAAAATTTCAGAATTGCACCGTGCAATGTGGAGATATTACTGTTTGTGCATTTACAATATTCATTGATTTTTGCCATTGAAAAACATGTTTTTCATATACCAGAAATGTTTGAAGCTACTGACTGAATGAAAGGAGCTGGCATCTCACTCTCTTTGAATCTTCTTTATCATGCTAGGATTAGCAGGAAAAAGCAAAAAATTTCAGAATTGCACCTTGCAATGTGGAGATATTACTGTTTGTGCATTTACAATATTCATTGATTTTTGCCATTGAAAAACATGTTTTTCATATACCAGAAATGTTTGAAGCTACTGACTGAATGAAAGGAGCTGGCATCTCACTCTCTTTGAATCTTCTTTATCATGCTAGGATTAGCAGGAAAAAGCAAAAAATTTCAGAATTGCACCTTGCAATGTGGAGATATTACTGTTTGTGCATTTACAATATTCATTGATTTTTGCCATTGAAAAACATGTTTTTCATATACCAGAAATGTTTGAAGCTACTGACTGAATGAAAGGAGCTGGCATCTCACTCTCTTTGAATCTTCTTTATCATGCTAGGATTAACAGGAAAAAGCAAAAAATTTCAGAATTGCACCTTGCAATGTGGAGATATTACTGTTTGTGCATTTACAATATTCATTGATTTTTGCCATTGAAAAACATGTTTTTCATATACCAGAAATGTTTGAAGCTACTGACTGAATGAAAGGAGCTGGCATCTCACTCTCTTTGAATCTTCTTTATCATGCTAGGATTAACAGGAAAAAGCTAAAAATTTCAGAATTGCACCGTGCAATGTGGAGATATTACTGTTTGTGCATTTACAATATTCATTGATTTTTGCCATTGAAAAACATGTTTTTCATATACCAGAAATGTTTGAAGCTACTGACTGAATGAAAGGAGCTGGCATCTCACTCTCTTTGAATCTTCTTTATCATGCTAGGATTAGCAGGAAAAAGCAAAAAATTTCAGAATTGCACCTTGCAATGTGGAGATATTACTGTTTGTGCATTTACAATATTCATTGATTTTTGCCATTGAAAAACATGTTTTTCATATACCAGAAATGTTTGAAGCTACTGACTGAATGAAAGGAGCTGGCATCTCACTCTCTTTGAATCTTCTTTATCATGCTAGGATTAACAGGAAAAAGCTAAAAATTTCAGAATTGCACCGTGCAATGTGGAGATATTACTGTTTGTGCATTTACAATATTCATTGATTTTTGCCATTGAAAAACATGTTTTTCATATACCAGAAATGTTTGAAGCAACTGACTGAATGAAAGGAGCTGGCATCTCACTCTCTTTGAATCTTCTTTATCATGCTAGGATTAGCAGGAAAAAGCAAAAAATTTCAGAATTGCACCTTGCAATGTGGAGATATTACTGTTTGTGCATTTACAATATTCATTGATTTTTGCCATTGAAAAACATGTTTTTCATATACCAGAAATGTTTGAAGCTACTGACTGAATGAAAGGAGCTGGCATCTCACTCTCTTTGAATCTTCTTTATCATGCTAGGATTAACAGGAAAATGCTAAAAATTTCAGAATTGCACCGTGCAATGTGGAGATATTACTGTTTGTGCATTTACAATATTCATTGATTTTTGCCATTGAAAAACATGTTTTTCATATACCAGAAATGTTTGAAGCTACTGACTGAATGAAAGGAGCTGGCATCTCACTCTCTTTGAATCTTCTTTATCATGCTAGGATTAGCAGGAAAAAGCAAAAAATTTCAGAATTGCACCTTGCAATGTGGAGATATTACTGTTTGTGCATTTACAATATTCATTGATTTTTGCCATTGAAAAACATGTTTTTCATATACCAGAAATGTTTGAAGCTACTGACTGAATGAAAGGAGCTGGCATCTCACTCTCTTTGAATCTTCTTTATCATGCTAGGATTAGCAGGAAAAAGCAAAAAATTTCAGAATTGCACCTTGCAATGTGGAGATATTACTGTTTGTGCATTTACAATATTCATTGATTTTTGCCATTGAAAAACATGTTTTTCATATACCAGAAATGTTTGAAGCTACTGACTGAATGAAAGGAGCTGGCATCTCACTCTCTTTGAATCTTCTTTATCATGCTAGGATTAACAGGAAAAAGCAAAAAATTTCAGAATTGCACCTTGCAATGTGGAGATATTACTGTTTGTGCATTTACAATATTCATTGATTTTTGCCATTGAAAAACATGTTTTTCATATACCAGAAATGTTTGAAGCTACTGACTGAATGAAAGGAGCTGGCATCTCACTCTCTTTGAATCTTCTTTATCATGCTAGGATTAACAGGAAAAAGCTAAAAATTTCAGAATTGCACCGTGCAATGTGGAGATATTACTGTTTGTGCATTTACAATATTCATTGATTTTTGCCATTGAAAAACATGTTTTTCATATACCAGAAATGTTTGAAGCTACTGACTGAATGAAAGGAGCTGGCATCTCACTCTCTTTGAATCTTCTTTATCATGCTAGGATTAGCAGGAAAAAGCAAAAAATTTCAGAATTGCACCTTGCAATGTGGAGATATTACTGTTTGTGCATTTACAATATTCATTGATTTTTGCCATTGAAAAACATGTTTTTCATATACCAGAAATGTTTGAAGCTACTGACTGAATGAAAGGAGCTGGCATCTCACTCTCTTTGAATCTTCTTTATCATGCTAGGATTAACAGGAAAAAGCAAAAAATTTCAGAATTGCACCTTGCAATGTGGAGATATTACTGTTTGTGCATTTACAATATTCATTGATTTTTGCCATTGAAAAACATGTTTTTCATATACCAGAAATGTTTGAAGCTACTGACTGAATGAAAGGAGCTGGCATCTCACTCTCTTTGAATCTTCTTTATCATGCTAGGATTAACAGGAAAAAGCTAAAAATTTCAGAATTGCACCGTGCAATGTGGAGATATTACTGTTTGTGCATTTACAATATTCATTGATTTTTGCCATTGAAAAACATGTTTTTCATATACCAGAAATGTTTGAAGCTACTGACTGAATGAAAGGAGCTGGCATCTCACTCTCTTTGAATCTTCTTTATCATGCTAGGATTAGCAGGAAAAAGCAAAAAATTTCAGAATTGCACCTTGCAATGTGGAGATATTACTGTTTGTGCATTTACAATATTCATTGATTTTTGCCATTGAAAAACATGTTTTTCATATACCAGAAATGTTTGAAGCTACTGACTGAATGAAAGGAGCTGGCATCTCACTCTCTTTGAATCTTCTTTATCATGCTAGGATTAACAGGAAAAAGATAAAAATTTCAGAATTGCACCGTGCAATGTGGAGATATTACTGTTTGTGCATTTACAATATTCATTGATTTTTGCCATTGAAAAACATGTTTTTCATATACCAGAAATGTTTGAAGCTACTGACTGAATGAAAGGAGCTGGCATCTCACTCTCTTTGAATCTTCTTTATCATGCTAGGATTAGCAGGAAAAAGCAAAAAATTTCAGAATTGCACCTTGCAATGTGGAGATATTACTGTTTGTGCATTTACAATATTCATTGATTTTTGCCATTGAAAAACATGTTTTTCATATACCAGAAATGTTTGAAGCTACTGACTGAATGAAAGGAGCTGGCATCTCACTCTCTTTGAATCTTCTTTATCATGCTAGGATTAACAGGAAAATGCTAAAAATTTCAGAATTGCACCGTGCAATGTGGAGATATTACTGTTTGTGCATTTACAATATTCATTGATTTTTGCCATTGAAAAACATGTTTTTCATATACCAGAAATGTTTGAAGCTACTGACTGAATGAAAGGAGCTGGCATCTCACTCTCTTTGAATCTTCTTTATCATGCTAGGATTAGCAGGAAAAAGCAAAAAATTTCAGAATTGCACCTTGCAATGTGGAGATATTACTGTTTGTGCATTTACAATATTCATTGATTTTTGCCATTGAAAAACATGTTTTTCATATACCAGAAATGTTTGAAGCTACTGACTGAATGAAAGGAGCTGGCATCTCACTCTCTTTGAATCTTCTTTATCATGCTAGGATTAGCAGGAAAAAGCAAAAAATTTCAGAATTGCACCTTGCAATGTGGAGATATTACTGTTTGTGCATTTACAATATTCATTGATTTTTGCCATTGAAAATCATGTTTTTCATATACCAGAAATGTTTGAAGCTACTGACTGAATGAAAGGAGCTGGCATCTCACTCTCTTTGAATCTTCTTTATCATGCTACGATTAGCAGGAAAAAGCAAAAAATTTCAGAATTGCACCTTGCAATGTGGAGATATTACTGTTTGTGCATTTACAATATTCATTGATTTTTGCCATTGAAAAACATGTTTTTCATATACCAGAAATGTTTGAAGCTACTGACTGAATGAAAGGAGCTGGCATCTCACTCTCTTTGAATCTTCTTTATCATGCTAGGATTAACAGGAAAAAGCAAAAAATTTCAGAATTGCACCTTGCAATGTGGAGATATTACTGTTTGTGCATTTACAATATTCATTGATTTTTGCCATTGAAAAACATGTTTTTCATATACCAGAAATGTTTGAAGCTACTGACTGAATGAAAGGAGCTGGCATCTCACTCTCTTTGAATCTTCTTTATCATGCTAGGATTAACAGGAAAAAGCTAAAAATTTCAGAATTGCACCGTGCAATGTGGAGATATTACTGTTTGTGCATTTACAATATTCATTGATTTTTGCCATTGAAAAACATGTTTTTCATATACCAGAAATGTTTGAAGCTACTGACTGAATGAAAGGAGCTGGCATCTCACTCTCTTTGAATCTTCTTTATCATGCTAGGATTAGCAGGAAAAAGCAAAAAATTTCAGAATTGCACCTTGCAATGTGGAGATATTACTGTTTGTGCATTTACAATATTCATTGATTTTTGCCATTGAAAAACATGTTTTTCATATACCAGAAATGTTTGAAGCTACTGACTGAATGAAAGGAGCTGGCATCTCACTCTCTTTGAATCTTCTTTATCATGCTAGGATTAACAGGAAAAAGCTAAAAATTTCAGAATTGCACCGTGCAATGTGGAGATATTACTGTTTGTGCATTTACAATATTCATTGATTTTTGCCATTGAAAAACATGTTTTTCATATACCAGAAATGTTTGAAGCTTCTGACTGAATGAAAGGAGCTGGCATCTCACTCTCTTTGAATCTTCTTTATCATGCTAGGATTAGCAGGAAAAAGCAAAAAATTTCAGAATTGCACCTTGCAATGTGGAGATATTACTGTTTGTGCATTTACAATATTCATTGATTTTTGCCATTGAAAAACATGTTTTTCATATACCAGAAATGTTTGAAGCTACTGACTGAATGAAAGGAGCTGGCATCTCACTCTCTTTGAATCTTCTTTATCATGCTAGGATTAACAGGAAAAAGCTAAAAATTTCAGAATTGCACCGTGCAATGTGGAGATATTACTGTTTGTGCATTTACAATATTCATTGATTTTTGCCATTGAAAAACATGTTTTTCATATACCAGAAATGTTTGAAGCTACTGACTGAATGAAAGGAGCTGGCATCTCACTCTCTTTGAATCTTCTTTATCATGCTAGGATTAGCAGGAAAAAGCAAAAAATTTCAGAATTGCACCTTGCAATGTGGAGATATTACTGTTTGTGCATTTACAATATTCATTGATTTTTGCCATTAAAAAACATGTTTTTCATATACCAGAAATGTTTGAAGCTACTGACTGAATGAAAGGAGCTGGCATCTCACTCTCTTTGAATCTTCTTTATCATGCTAGGATTAACAGGAAAAAGCAAAAAATTTCAGAATTGCACCTTGCAATGTGGAGATATTACTGTTTGTGCATTTACAATATTCATTGATTTTTGCCATTGAAAAACATGTTTTTCATATACCAGAAATGTTTGAAGCTACTGACTGAATGAAAGGAGCTGGCATCTCACTCTCTTTGAATCTTCTTTATCATGCTAGGATTAACAGGAAAAAGCTAAAAATTTCAGAATTGCACCGTGCAATGTGGAGATATTACTGTTTGTGCATTTACAATATTCATTGATTTTTGCCATTGAAAAACATGTTTTTCATATACCAGAAATGTTTGAAGCTACTGACTGAATGAAAGGAGCTGGCATCTCACTCTCTTTGAATCTTCTTTATCATGCTAGGATTAGCAGGAAAAAGCAAAAAATTTCAGAATTGCACCTTGCAATGTGGAGATATTACTGTTTGTGCATTTACAATATTCATTGATTTTTGCCATTGAAAAACATGTTTTTCATATACCAGAAATGTTTGAAGCTACTGACTGAATGAAAGGAGCTGGCATCTCACTCTCTTTGAATCTTCTTTATCATGCTAGGATTAACAGGAAAAAGCTAAAAATTTCAGAATTGCACCGTGCAATGTGGAGATATTACTGTTTGTGCATTTACAATATTCATTGATTTTTGCCATTGAAAAACATGTTTTTCATATACCAGAAATGTTTGAAGCTACTGACTGAATGAAAGGAGCTGGCATCTCACTCTCTTTGAATCTTCTTTATCATGCTAGGATTAACAGGAAAAAGCTAAAAATTTCAGAATTGCACCGTGCAATGTGGAGATATTACTGTTTGTGCATTTACAATATTCATTGATTTTTGCCATTGAAAAACATGTTTTTCATATACCAGAAATGTTTGAAGCTACTGACTGAATGAAAGGAGCTGGCATCTCACTCTCTTTGAATCTTCTTTATCATGCTAGGATTAACAGGAAAAAGCTAAAAATTTCAGAATTGCACCGTGCAATGTGGAGATATTACTGTTTGTGCATTTACAATATTCATTGATTTTTGCCATTGAAAAACATGTTTTTCATATACCAGAAATGTTTGAAGCTTCTGACTGAATGAAAGGAGCTGGCATCTCACTCTCTTTGAATCTTCTTTATCATGCTAGGATTAGCAGGAAAAAGCAAAAAATTTCAGAATTGCACCTTGCAATGTGGAGATATTACTGTTTGTGCATTTACAATATTCATTGATTTTTGCCATTGAAAAACATGTTTTTCATATACCAGAAATGTTTGAAGCTACTGACTGAATGAAAGGAGCTGGCATCTCACTCTCTTTGAATCTTCTTTATCATGCTAGGATTAACAGGAAAAAGCTAAAAATTTCAGAATTGCACCGTGCAATGTGGAGATATTACTGTTTGTGCATTTACAATATTCATTGATTTTTGCCATTGAAAAACATGTTTTTCATATACCAGAAATGTTTGAAGCTACTGACTGAATGAAAGGAGCTGGCATCTCACTCTCTTTGAATCTTCTTTATCATGCTAGGATTAACAGGAAAAAGCTAAAAATTTCAGAATTGCACCGTGCAATGTGGAGATATTACTGTTTGTGCATTTACAATATTCATTGATTTTTGCCATTGAAAAACATGTTTTTCATATACCAGAAATGTTTGAAGCTACTGACTGAATGAAAGGAGCTGGCATCTCACTCTCTTTGAATCTTCTTTATCATGCTAGGATTAGCAGGAAAAAGCAAAAAATTTCAGAATTGCACCTTGCAATGTGGAGATATTACTGTTTGTGCATTTACAATATTCATTGATTTTTGCCATTGAAAAACATGTTTTTCATATACCAGAAATGTTTGAAGCTACTGACTGAATGAAAGGAGCTGGCATCTCACTCTCTTTGAATCTTCTTTATCATGCTAGGATTAACAGGAAAAAGCTAAAAATTTCAGAATTGCACCGTGCAATGTGGAGATATTACTGTTTGTGCATTTACAATATTCATTGATTTTTGCCATTGAAAAACATGTTTTTCATATACCAGAAATGTTTGAAGCTTCTGACTGAATGAAAGGAGCTGGCATCTCACTCTCTTTGAATCTTCTTTATCATGCTAGGATTAGCAGGAAAAAGCAAAAAATTTCAGAATTGCACCTTGCAATGTGGAGATATTACTGTTTGTGCATTTACAATATTCATTGATTTTTGCCATTGAAAAACATGTTTTTCATATACCAGAAATGTTTGAAGCTACTGACTGAATGAAAGGAGCTGGCATCTCACTCTCTTTGAATCTTCTTTATCATGCTAGGATTAACAGGAAAAAGCTAAAAATTTCAGAATTGCACCGTGCAATGTGGAGATATTACTGTTTGTGCATTTACAATATTCATTGATTTTTGCCATTGAAAAACATGTTTTTCATATACCAGAAATGTTTGAAGCTACTGACTGAATGAAAGGAGCTGGCATCTCACTCTCTTTGAATCTTCTTTATCATGCTAGGATTAGCAGGAAAAAGCAAAAAATTTCAGAATTGCACTTTGCAATGTGGAGATATTACTGTTTGTGCATTTACAATATTCATTGATTTTTGCTTCCATTAAAAAACATGTTTTTCATATACCAGAAATGTTTGAAGCTACTGACTGAATGAAAGGAGCTGGCATCTCACTCTCTTTGAATCTTCTTTATCATGCTAGGATTAACAGGAAAAAGCAAAAAATTTCAGAATTGCACCTTGCAATGTGGAGATATTACTGTTTGTGCATTTACAATATTCATTGATTTTTGCCATTGAAAAACATGTTTTTCATATACCAGAAATGTTTGAAGCTACTGACTGAATGAAAGGAGCTGGCATCTCACTCTCTTTGAATCTTCTTTATCATGCTAGGATTAACAGGAAAAAGCTAAAAATTTCAGAATTGCACCGTGCAATGTGGAGATATTACTGTTTGTGCATTTACAATATTCATTGATTTTTGCCATTGAAAAACATGTTTTTCATATACCAGAAATGTTTGAAGCTACTGACTGAATGAAAGGAGCTGGCATCTCACTCTCTTTGAATCTTCTTTATCATGCTAGGATTAGCAGGAAAAAGCAAAAAATTTCAGAATTGCACCTTGCAATGTGGAGATATTACTGTTTGTGCATTTACAATATTCATTGATTTTTGCCATTGAAAAACATGTTTTTCATATACCAGAAATGTTTGAAGCTACTGACTGAATGAAAGGAGCTGGCATCTCACTCTCTTTGAATCTTCTTTATCATGCTAGGATTAACAGGAAAAAGCTAAAAATTTCAGAATTGCACCGTGCAATGTGGAGATATTACTGTTTGTGCATTTACAATATTCATTGATTTTTGCCATTGAAAAACATGTTTTTCATATACCAGAAATGTTTGAAGCTACTGACTGAATGAAAGGAGCTGGCATCTCACTCTCTTTGAATCTTCTTTATCATGCTAGGATTAGCAGGAAAAAGCAAAAAATTTCAGAATTGCACCTTGCAATGTGGAGATATTACTGTTTGTGCATTTACAATATTCATTGATTTTTGCCATTGAAAAACATGTTTTTCATATACCAGAAATGTTTGAAGCTACTGACTGAATGAAAGGAGCTGGCATCTCACTCTCTTTGAATCTTCTTTATCATGCTAGGATTAACAGGAAAAAGCTAAAAATTTCAGAATTGCACCGTGCAATGTGGAGATATTACTGTTTGTGCATTTACAATATTCATTGATTTTTGCCATTGAAAAACATGTTTTTCATATACCAGA
>NW_027370166.1:0-37748 GCF_046119375.1 Phyllobates terribilis
CAATCATTTCTGGACGTTTTTCAATGGCAAAAATCAATGAATATTGTAAATGCACAAACAGTAATTTCTCCGCATTGCAAGGTGCAATTCTGAAATTTTTTGCTTTTTCCTGCTCCTCTTAGCATGATAAACAAGATTCAAAGAGAGTGAGATGCCAGCTCCTTTCATTCAGTCAGTAGCTTCAATCATTTCTGGACGTTTTTCAATGGCAAAAATCAATGAATATTGTAAATGCACAAACAGTAATTTCTCCGCATTGCAAGGTGCAATTCTGAAATTTTTTGCTTTTTCCTGCTCCTCTTAGCATGATAAAGAAGATTCAAAGAGAGTGAGATGCCAGCTCCTTTCATTCAGTCAGTAGCTTCAAACATTTCTGGTATATGAATAACATGATGTTTTTCAATGGCAAAAATCAATGAATATTGTAAATGCACAAACAGTAATTTCTCCGCATTGCAAGGTGCAAGTCTGAAATTTTTTGCTTTTTCCTGCTCCTCTTAGCATGATAAAGAAGATTCAAAGAGAGTGAGATGCCAGCTACTTTCATTCAGTCAGTAGCTTCAATCATTTCTGGACGTTTTTCAATGGTAAAAATCAATGAATATTGTAAATGCACAAACAGTAATTTCTCCACATTGCAAGGTGCAATTCTGAAATTTTTTGCTTTTTCCTGCTCCTCTTAGCATGATAAAGAAGATTCAAAGAGAGTGAGATGCCAGCTCCTTTCATTCAGTCAGTAGCTTCAAACATTTCTGGTATATGAATAACATGATGTTTTTCAATGGCAAAAATCAATGAATATTGTAAATGCACAAACAGTAATTTCTCTGCATTGCAAGGTGCAATTCTGAAATTTTTTGCTTTTTCCTGCTCCTCTTAGCATGATAAAGAAGATTCAAAGAGAGTGAGATGCCAGCTACTTTCATTCAGTCAGTAGCTTCAATCATTTCTGGACGTTTTTCAATGGTAAAAATCAATGAATATTGTAAATGCACAAACAGTAATTTCTCCACATTGCAAGGTGCAATTCTGAAATTTTTTGCTTTTTCCTGCTCCTCTTAGCATGATAAAGAAGATTCAAAGAGAGTGAGATGCCAGCTCCTTTCATTCAGTCAGTAGCTTCAAACATTTCTGGTATATGAATAACATGATGTTTTTCAATGGCAAAAATCAATGAATATTGTAAATGCACAAACAGTAATTTCTCCGCATTGCAAGGTGCAATTCTGAAATTTTTTGCTTTTTCCTGCTCCTCTTAGCATGATAAAGAAGATTCAAAGAGAGTGAGATGCCAGCTCCTTTCATTCAGTCAGTAGCTTCAAACATTTCTGGTATATGAATAACATGATGTTTTTCAATGGCAAAAATCAATGAATATTGTAAATGCACAAACAGTAATTTCTCCGCATTGCAAGGTGCAATTCTGAAATTTTTTGCTTTTTCCTGCTCCTCTTAGCATGATAAAGAATATTCAAAGAGAGTGAGATGCCAGCTCCTTTCATTCAGTCAGTAGCTTCAATCATTTCTGGATGTTTTTCAATGGCAAAAATCAATGAATATTGTAAATGCACAAACTGTAATTTCTCCGCATTGCAAGGTGCAATTCTGAAATTTTTGGCTTTTTCCTGCTCCTCTTAGCATGATAAAGAAGATTCAAAGAGAGTGAGATGCCAGCTCCTTTCATTCAGTCAGTAGCTTCAATCATTTCTGGACGTTTTTCAATGGCAAAAATCAATGAATATTGTAAATGCACAAACAGTAATTTCTCCGCATTGCAAGGTGCAATTCTGAAATTTTTTGCTTTTTCCTGCTCCTCTTAGCATGATAAAGAAGATTCAAAGAGAGTGAGATGCCAGCTCCTTTCATTCAGTCAGTACCTTCAATCATTTCTGGATGTTTTTCAATGGCAAAAATCAATGAATATTGTAAATGCACAAACAGTAATTTCTCCGCATTGCAAGGTGCAATTCTGAAATTTTTTGCTTTTTCCCGCTCCTCTTAGCATGATAAAGAAGATTCAAAGAGAGTGAGGTGCCAGCTCCTTTCATTCAGTCAGTAGCTTCAAACATTTCTGGTATATGAATAACATGTTTTTCAATGGCAAAAATCATTGAATATTGTAAATGCACAAACAGTAATTTCTCCGCATTGCAAGGTGAAATTCTGAAATTTTTTGATTTTCCTGCTCCTCTTAGCATGATAAAGAAGATTCAAAGAGAGTGAGATGCCTGCTCCTTTCATTCAGTCAGTAGCTTCAATCATTTCTGGACGTTTTTCAATGGCAAAAATCAATGAATATTGTAAATGCACAAACAGTAATTTCTCCGCATTGCAAGGTGCAATTCTGAAATTTTTTGCTTTTTCCTGCTCCTCTTAGCATGATAAAGAAGATTCAAAGAGAGTGAGATGCCAGCTCCTTTCATTCAGTCAGTAGCTTCAATCATTTCTGGACGTTTTTCAATGGCAAAAATCAATGAATATTGTAAATGCACAAACAGTAATTTCTCCGCATTGCAAGGTGCAATTCTGAAATTTTTTGCTTTTTCCTGCTCCTCTTAGCATGATAAAGAAGATTCAAAGAGAGTGAGATGCCAGCTCCTTTCATTCAGTCAGTAGCTTCAAACATTTCTGGTATATGAATAACATGATGTTTTTCAATGGCAAAAATCAATGAATATTGTAAATGCACAAACAGTAATTTCTCCGCATTGCAAGGTGCAAGTCTGAAATTTTTTGCTTTTTCCTGCTCCTCTTAGCATGATAAAGAAGATTCAAAGAGAGTGAGATGCCAGCTACTTTCATTCAGTCAGTAGCTTCAATCATTTCTGGACGTTTTTCAATGGTAAAAATCAATGAATATTGTAAATGCACAAACAGTAATTTCTCCACATTGCAAGGTGCAATTCTGAAATTTTTTGCTTTTTCCTGCTCCTCTTAGCATGATAAAGAAGATTCAAAGAGAGTGATATGCCAGCTCCTTTCATTCAGTCAGTAGCTTCAATCATTTCTGGACGTTTTTCAATGGCAAAAATCAATGAATATTGTAAATGCACAAACAGTAATTTCTCCGCATTGCAAGGTGCAATTCTGAAATTTTTTGCTTTTTCCTGCTCCTCTTAGCATGATAAAGAAGATTCAAAGAGAGTGAGATGTCAGCTCCTTTCATTCAGTCAGTAGCTTCAATCATTTCTGGACGTTTTTCAATGGCAAAAATCAATGAATATTGTAAATGCACAAACAGTAATTTCTCCGCATTGCAAGGTGCAATTCTGAAATTTTTTGCTTTTTCCTGCTCCTCTTAGCATGATAAAGAAGATTCAAAGAGAGTGAGATGTCAGCTCCTTTCATTCAGTCAGTAGCTTCAAACATTTCTGGTATATGAATAACATGATGTTTTTCAATGGCAAAAATCAATGAATTTTGTAAATGCACAAACAGTAATTTCTCCGCATTGCAAGGTGCAATTCTGAAATTTTTTGCTTTTTCCTGCTCCTCTTAGCATGATAAAGAAGATTCAAAGAGAGTGAGATGCCAGCTCCTTTCATTCAGTCAGTAGCTTCAATCATTTCTGGTATATGAATAACATGATGTTTTTCAATGGCAAAAATCAATGAATATTGTAAATGCACAAACAGTAATTTCTCCGCATTGCAAGGTGCAATTCTGAAATTTTTTGCTTTTTCCTGCTCCTCTTAGCATGATAAAGAAGATTCAAAGAGAGTGAGATGCCAGCTCCTTTCATTCAGTCAGTAGCTTCAATCATTTCTGGACGTTTTTCAATGGCAAAAATCAATGAATATTGTAAATGCACAAACAGTAATTTCTCCGCATTGCAAGGTGCAATTCTGAAATTTTTTGCTTTTTCCTGCTCCTCTTAGCATGATAAAGAAGATTCAAAGAGAGTGAGATGCCAGCTCCTTTCATTCAGTCAGTAGCTTCAATCATTTCTGGACGTTTTTCAATGGCAAAAATCAATGAATATTGTAAATGCACAAACAGTAATTTCTCCGCATTGCAAGGTGCAATTCTGAAATTTTTTGCTTTTTCCTGCTCCTCTTAGCATGATAAAGAAGATTCAAAGAGAGTGAGATGCCAGCTCCTTTCATTCAGTCAGTAGCTTCAAACATTTCTGGTATATGAATAACATGATGTTTTTCAATGGCAAAAATCAATGAATATTGTAAATGCACAAACAGTAATTTCTCCGCATTGCAAGGTGCAAGTCTGAAATTTTTTGCTTTTTCCTGCTCCTCTTAGCATGATAAAGAAGATTCAAAGAGAGTGAGATGCCAGCTACTTTCATTCAGTCAGTAGCTTCAATCATTTCTGGACGTTTTTCAATGGTAAAAATCAATGAATATTGTAAATGCACAAACAGTAATTTCTCCACATTGCAAGGTGCAATTCTGAAATTTTTTGCTTTTTCCTGCTCCTCTTAGCATGATAAAGAAGATTCAAAGAGAGTGAGATGCCAGCTCCTTTCATTCAGTCAGTAGCTTCAAACATTTCTGGTATATGAATAACATGATGTTTTTCAATGGCAAAAATCAATGAATATTGTAAATGCACAAACAGTAATTTCTCTGCATTGCAAGGTGCAATTCTGAAATTTTTTGCTTTTTCCTGCTCCTCTTAGCATGATAAAGAAGATTCAAAGAGAGTGAGATGCCAGCTACTTTCATTCAGTCAGTAGCTTCAATCATTTCTGGACGTTTTTCAATGGTAAAAATCAATGAATATTGTAAATGCACAAACAGTAATTTCTCCACATTGCAAGGTGCAATTCTGAAATTTTTTGCTTTTTCCTGCTCCTCTTAGCATGATAAAGAAGATTCAAAGAGAGTGAGATGCCAGCTCCTTTCATTCAGTCAGTAGCTTCAAACATTTCTGGTATATGAATAACATGATGTTTTTCAATGGCAAAAATCAATGAATATTGTAAATGCACAAACAGTAATTGCTCCGCATTGCAAGGTGCAATTCTGAAATTTTTTGCTTTTTCCTGCTCCTCTTAGCATGATAAAGAAGATTCAAAGAGAGTGAGATGCCAGCTCCTTTCATTCAGTCAGTAGCTTCAAACATTTCTGGTATATGAATAACATGATGTTTTTCAATGGCAAAAATCAATGAATATTGTAAATGCACAAACAGTAATTTCTCCGCATTGCAATGTGCAATTCTGAAATTTTTTGCTTTTTCCTGCTCCTCTTAGCATGATAAAGAATATTCAAAGAGAGTGAGATGCCAGCTCCTTTCATTCAGTCAGTAGCTTCAATCATTTCTGGATGTTTTTCAATGGCAAAAATCAATGAATATTGTAAATGCACAAACTGTAATTTCTCCGCATTGCAAGGTGCAATTCTGAAATTTTTGGCTTTTTCCTGCTCCTCTTAGCATGATAAAGAAGATTCAAAGAGAGTGAGATGCCAGCTCCTTTCATTCAGTCAGTAGCTTCAATCATTTCTGGACGTTTTTCAATGGCAAAAATCAATGAATATTGTAAATGCACAAACAGTAATTTCTCCGCATTGCAAGGTGCAATTCTGAAATTTTTTGCTTTTTCCTGCTCCTCTTAGCATGATAAAGAAGATTCAAAGAGAGTGAGATGCCAGCTCCTTTCATTCAGTCAGTACCTTCAATCATTTCTGGATGTTTTTCAATGGCAAAAATCAATGAATATTGTAAATGCACAAACAGTAATTTCTCCGCATTGCAAGGTGCAATTCTGAAATTTTTTGCTTTTTCCCGCTCCTCTTAGCATGATAAAGAAGATTCAAAGAGAGTGAGGTGCCAGCTCCTTTCATTCAGTCAGTAGCTTCAAACATTTCTGGTATATGAATAACATGTTTTTCAATGGCAAAAATCATTGAATATTGTAAATGCACAAACAGTAATTTCTCCGCATTGCAAGGTGCAATTCTGAAATTTTTTGATTTTTCCTGCTCCTCTTAGCATGATAAAGAAGATTCAAAGAGAGTGAGATGCCAGCTCCTTTCATTCAGTCAGTAGCTTCAATCATTTCTGGACGTTTTTCAATGGCAAAAATCAATGAATATTGTAAATGCACAAACAGTAATTTCTCCGCATTGCAAGGTGCAATTCTGAAATTTTTTGCTTTTTCCTGCTCCTCTTAGCATGATAAAGAAGATTCAAAGAGAGTGAGATGCCAGCTCCTTTCATTCAGTCAGTAGCTTCAATCATTTCTGGACGTTTTTCAATGGCAAAAATCAATGAATATTGTAAATGCACAAACAGTAATTTCTCCGCATTGCAAGGTGCAATTCTGAAATTTTTTGCTTTTTCCTGCTCCTCTTAGCATGATAAAGAAGATTCAAAGAGAGTGAGATGCCAGCTCCTTTCATTCAGTCAGTAGCTTCAAACATTTCTGGTATATGAATAACATGATGTTTTTCAATGGCAAAAATCAATGAATATTGTAAATGCACAAACAGTAATTTCTCCGCATTGCAAGGTGCAAGTCTGAAATTTTTTGCTTTTTCCTGCTCCTCTTAGCATGATAAAGAAGATTCAAAGAGAGTGAGATGCCAGCTACTTTCATTCAGTCAGTAGCTTCAATCATTTCTGGACGTTTTTCAATGGTAAAAATCAATGAATATTGTAAATGCACAAACAGTAATTTCTCCACATTGCAAGGTGCAATTCTGAAATTTTTTGCTTTTTCCTGCTCCTCTTAGCATGATAAAGAAGATTCAAAGAGAGTGAGATGCCAGCTCCTTTCATTCAGTCAGTAGCTTCAAACATTTCTGGTATATGAATAACATGATGTTTTTCAATGGCAAAAATCAATGAATATTGTAAATGCACAAACAGTAATTTCTCCGCATTGCAAGGTGCAATTCTGAAATTTTTTGCTTTTTCCTGCTCCTCTTAGCATGATAAAGAAGATTCAAAGAGAGTGAGATGCCAGCTCCTTTCATTCAGTCAGTAGCTTCAAACATTTCTGGTATATGAATAACATGATGTTTTTCAATGGCAAAAATCAATGAATATTGTAAATGCACAAAGAGTAATTTCTCCGCATTGCAAGGTGCAATTCTGAAATTTTTTGCTTTTTCCTGCTCCTCTTAGCATGATAAAGAAGATTCAAAGAGAGTGAGATGCCAGCTCCTTTCATTCAGTCAGTAGCTTCAATCATTTCTGGACGTTTTTCAATGGCAAAAATCAATGAATATTGTAAATGCACAAACAGTAATTTCTCCGCATTGCAAGGTGCAATTCTGAATTTTTTTGCTTTTTCCTGCTCCTCTTAGCATGATAAAGAAGATTCAAAGAGAGTGAGATGCCAGCTCCTTTCATTCAGTCAGTAGCTTCAATCATTTCTGGACGTTTTTCAATGGCAAAAATCAATGAATATTGTAAATGCACAAACAGTAATTTCTCCGCATTGCAAGGTGCAATTCTGAAATTTTTTGCTTTTTCCTGCTCCTCTTAGCATGATAAAGAAGATTCAAAGAGAGTGAGATGCCGGCTCCTTTCATTCAGTCAGTAGCTACAAACATTTCTGGTATATGAATAACATGATGTTTTTCAATGGCAAAAATCAATGAATATTGTAAATGCACAAACAGTAATTTCTCCGCATTGCAAGGTGCAATTCTGAAATTTTTTGCTTTTTCCTGCTCCTCTTAGCATGATAAAGAAGATTCAAAGAGAGTGAGATGCCAGCTCCTTTCATTCAGTCAGTAGCTTCAATCATTTCTGGACGTTTTTCAATGGCAAAAATCAATGAATATTGTAAATGCACAAACAGTAATTTCTCCGCATTGCAAGGTGCAATTCTGAAATTTTTTGCTTTTTCCTGCTCCTCTTAGCATGATAAAGAAGATTCAAAGAGAGTGAGATGCCAGCTCCTTTCATTCAGTCAGTAGCTTCAATCATTTCTGGACGTTTTTCAATGGCAAAAATCAATGAATATTGTAAATGCACAAACAGTAATTTCTCCGCATTGCAAGGTGCAATTCTGAAATTTTTTGCTTTTTCCTGCTCCTCTTAGCATGATAAAGAAGATTCAAAGAGAGTGAGATGCCAGCTCCTTTCATTCAGTCAGTAGCTTCAATCATTTCTGGACGTTTTTCAATGGCAAAAATCAATGAATATTGTAAATGCACAAACAGTAATTTCTCCGCATTGCAAGGTGCAATTCTGAAATTTTTTGCTTTTTCCTGCTCCTCTTAGCATGATAAAGAAGATTCAAAGAGAGTGAGATGCCAGGTCCTTTCATTCAGTCAGTAGCTTCAAACATTTCTGGTATATGAATAATATGATGTTTTTCAATGGCAAAAATCAATGAATATTGTAAAAGCACAAACAGTAATTTCTCCGCATTGCAAGGTGCAATTCTGAAATTTTTTGCTTTTTCCTGCTCCTCTTAGCATGATAAAGAAGATTCAAAGAGAGTGAGATGCCAGCTCCTTTCATTCAGTCAGTAGCTTCAATCATTTCTGGACGTTTTTCAATGGCAAAAATCAATGAATATTGTAAATGCACAAAGAGTAATTTCTCCGCATTGCAAGGTGCAATTGTGAAATTTTTAGCTTTTTCCTGCTCCTCTTAGCATGATAAAGAAGATTCAAAGAGAGTGAGATGCCAGCTCCTTTCATTCAGTCAGTAGCTTCAATCATTTCTGGACGTTTTTCAATGGCAAAAATCAATGAATATTGTAAATGCACAAACAGTAATTTCTCCGCATTGCAAGGTGCAATTCTGAATTTTTTTGCTTTTTCCTGCTCCTCTTAGCATGATAAAGAAGATTCAAAGAGAGTGAGATGCCAGCTCCTTTCATTCAGTCAGTAGCTTCAATCATTTCTGGACGTTTTTCAATGGCAAAAATCAATGAATATTGTAAATGCACAAACAGTAATTTCTCCGCATTGCAAGGTGCAATTCTGAAATTTTTTGCTTTTTCCTGCTCCTCTTAGCATGATAAAGAAGATTCAAAGAGAGTGAGATGCCAGCTCCTTTCATTCAGTCAGTAGCTACAAACATTTCTGGTATATGAATAACATGATGTTTTTCAATGGCAAAAATCAATGAATATTGTAAATGCACAAACAGTAATTTCTCCGCATTGCAAGGTGCAATTCTGAAATTTTTTGCTTTTTCCTGCTCCTCTTAGCATGATAAAGAAGATTCAAAGAGAGTGAGATGCCAGCTCCTTTCATTCAGTCAGTAGCTTCAATCATTTCTGGACGTTTTTCAATGGCAAAAATCAATGAATATTGTAAATGCACAAACAGTAATTTCTCCGCATTGCAAGGTGCAATTCTGAAATTTTTTGCTTTTTCCTGCTCCTCTTAGCATGATAAAGAAGATTCAAAGAGAGTGAGATGCCAGCTCCTTTCATTCAGTCAGTAGCTTCAATCATTTCTGGACGTTTTTCAATGGCAAAAATCAATGAATATTGTAAATGCACAAACAGTAATTTCTCCGCATTGCAAGGTGCAATTCTGAAATTTTTTGCTTTTTCCTGCTCCTCTTAGCATGACAAAGAAGATTCAAAGAGAGTAAGATGCCAGCTCCTTTCATTCAGTCAGTAGCTTCAATCATTTCTGGTATATGAATAACATGATGTTTTTCAATGGCAAAAATCAATGAATATTGTAAATGCACAAACAGTAATTTCTCCGCATTGCAAGGTGCAATTCTGAAATTTTTTGCTTTTTCCTGCTCCTCTTAGCATGATAAAGAAGATTCAAAGAGAGTGAGATGCCAGCTCCTTTCATTCAGTCAGTAGCTTCAATCATTTCTGGACGTTTTTCAATGGCAAAAATCAATGAATATTGTAAATGCACAAACAGTAATTTCTCCGCATTGCAAGGTGCAATTCTGAAATTTTTTGCTTTTTCCTGCTCCTCTTAGCATGATAAAGAAGATTCAAAGAGAGTGAGATGCCAGCTCCTTTCATTCAGTCAGTAGCTTCAATCATTTCTGGACGTTTTTCAATGGCAAAAATCAATGAATATTGTAAATGCACAAACAGTAATTTCTCCGCATTGCAAGGTGCAATTCTGAAATTTTTTGCTTTTTCCTGCTCCTCTTAGCATGATAAAGAAGATTCAAAGAGAGTGAGATGCCAGGTCCTTTCATTCAGTCAGTAGCTTCAAACATTTCTGGTATATGAATAATATGATGTTTTTCAATGGCAAAAATCAATGAATATTGTAAAAGCACAAACAGTAATTTCTCCGCATTGCAAGGTGCAATTCTGAAATTTTTTGCTTTTTCCTGCTCCTCTTAGCATGATAAAGAAGATTCAAAGAGAGTGAGATGCCAGCTCCTTTCATTCAGTCAGTAGCTTCAATCATTTCTGGACGTTTTTCAATGGCAAAAATCAATGAATATTGTAAATGCACAAACAGTAATTTCTCCGCATTGCAAGGTGCAATTCTGAAATTTTTTGCTTTTTCCTGCTCCTCTTAGCATGATAAAGAAGATTCAAAGAGAGTGAGATGCCAGCTCCTTTCATTCAGTCAGTAGCTTCAATCATTTCTGGTATATGAATAACATGATGTTTTTCAATGGCAAAAATCAATGAATATTGTAAATGCACAAACAGTAATTTCTCCGCATTGCAATTTGCAATTCTGAAATTTTTTGCTTTTTCCTGCTCCTCTTAGCATGATAAAGAAGATTCAAAGAGAGTGAGATGCCAGCTCCTTTCATTCAGTCAGTAGCTTCAATCATTTCTGGACGTTTTTCAATGGCAAAAATCAATGAATATTGTAAATGCACAAACAGTAATTTCTCCGCATTGCAAGGTGCAATTCTGAAATTTTTTGCTTTTTCCTGCTCCTCTTAGCATGATAAAGAAGATTCAAAGAGAGTGAGATGCCAGCTCCTTTCATTCAGTCAGTAGCTTCAATCATTTCTGGACGTTTTTCAATGGCAAAAATCAATGAATATTGTAAATGCACAAACAGTAATTTCTCCGCATTGCAAGGTGCAATTCTGAAATTTTTTGCTTTTTCCTGCTCCTCTTAGCATGACAAAGAAGATTCAAAGAGAGTAAGATGCCAGCTCCTTTCATTCAGTCAGTAGCTTCAATCATTTCTGGTATATGAATAACATGATGTTTTTCAATGGCAAAAATCAATGAATATTGTAAATGCACAAACAGTAATTTCTCCGCATTGCAAGGTGCAATTCTGAAATTTTTTGCTTTTTCCTGCTCCTCTTAGCATGATAAAGAAGATTCAAAGAGAGTGAGATGCCAGCTCCTTTCATTCAGTCAGTAGCTTCAATCATTTCTGGACGTTTTTCAATGGCAAAAATCAATGAATATTGTAAATGCACAAACAGTAATTTCTCCGCATTGCAAGGTGCAATTCTGAAATTTTTTGCTTTTTCCTGCTCCTCTTAGCATGATAAAGAAGATTCAAAGAGAGTGAGATGCCAGCTCCTTTCATTCAGTCAGTAGCTTCAATCATTTCTGGACGTTTTTCAATGGCAAAAATCAATGAATATTGTAAATGCACAAACAGTAATTTCTCCGCATTGCAAGGTGCAATTCTGAAATTTTTTGCTTTTTCCTGCTCCTCTTAGCATGATAAAGAAGATTCAAAGAGAGTGAGATGCCAGGTCCTTTCATTCAGTCAGTAGCTTCAAACATTTCTGGTATATGAATAATATGATGTTTTTCAATGGCAAAAATCAATGAATATTGTAAAAGCACAAACAGTAATTTCTCCGCATTGCAAGGTGCAATTCTGAAATTTTTTGCTTTTTCCTGCTCCTCTTAGCATGATAAAGAAGATTCAAAGAGAGTGAGATGCCAGCTCCTTTCATTCAGTCAGTAGCTTCAATCATTTCTGGACGTTTTTCAATGGCAAAAATCAATGAATATTGTAAATGCACAAACAGTAATTTCTCCGCATTGCAAGGTGCAATTCTGAAATTTTTTGCTTTTTCCTGCTCCTCTTAGCATGATAAAGAAGATTCAAAGAGAGTGAGATGCCAGCTCCTTTCATTCAGTCAGTAGCTTCAATCATTTCTGGTATATGAATAACATGATGTTTTTCAATGGCAAAAATCAATGAATATTGTAAATGCACAAACAGTAATTTCTCCGCATTGCAAGTTGCAATTCTGAAATTTTTTGCTTTTTCCTGCTCCTCTTAGCATGATAAAGAAGACTCAAAGAGAGTGAGATGCCAGCTCCTTTCATTCAGTCAGTAGCTTCAATCATTTCTGGACGTTTTTCAATGGCAAAAATCAATGAATATTGTAAATGCACAAACAGTAATTTCTCCGCATTGCAAGGTGCAATTCTGAAATTTTTTGCTTTTTCCTGCTCCTCTTAGCATGATAAAGAAGATTCAAAGAGAGTGAGATGCCAGCTCCTTTCATTCAGTCAGTAGCTTCAATCATTTCTGGACGTTTTTCAATGGCAAAAATCAATGAATATTGTAAATGCACAAACAGTAATTTCTCCGCATTGCAAGGTGCAATTCTGAAATTTTTTGCTTTTTCCTGCTCCTCTTAGCATGATAAAGAAGATTCAAAGAGAGTGAGATGCCAGCTCCTTTCATTCAGTCAGTAGCTTCAAACATTTCTGGTATATGAATAACATGATGTTTTTCAATGGCAAAAATCAATGAATATTGTAAATGCACAAACAGTAATTTCTCCGCATTGCAAGGTGCAATTCTGAAATTTTTTGCTTTTTCCTGCTCCTCTTAGCATGATAAAGAAGATTCAAAGAGAGTGAGATGCCAGCTGCTTTCATTCAGTCAGTAGCTTCAATCATTTCTGGTATATGAATAACATGATGTTTTTCAATGGCAAAAATCAATGAATATTGTAAATGCACAAACAGTAATTTCTCCACATTGTAAGGTGCAATTCTGAAATTTTTTGCTTTTTCCTGCTCCTCTTAGCATGATAAAGAAGATTCAAAGAGAGTGAGATGCCAGCTCCTTTCATTCAGTCAGTAGCTTCAATCATTTCTGGACGTTTTTCAATGGCAAAAATCAATGAATATTGTAAATGCACAAACAGTAATTTCTCCGCATTGCAAGGTGCAATTCTGAAATTTTTTGCTTTTTCCTGCTCCTCTTAGCATGATAAAGAAGATTCAAAGAGAGTGAGATGCCAGCTCCTTTCATTCAGTCAGTAGCTACAAACATTTCTGGTATATGAATAACATGATGTTTTTCAATGGCAAAAATCAATGAATATTGTAAATGCACAAACAGTAATTTCTCCGCATTGCAAGGTGCAATTCTGAAATTTTTTGCTTTTTCCTGCTCCTCTTAGCATGATAAAGAAGATTCAAAGAGAGTGAGATGCCAGCTCCTTTCATTCAGTCAGTAGCTTCAATCATTTCTGGACGTTTTTCAATGGCAAAAATCAATGAATATTGTAAATGCACAAACAGTAATTTCTCCGCATTGCAAGGTGCAATTCTGAATTTTTTTGCTTTTTCCTGCTCCTCTTAGCATGACAAAGAAGATTCAAAGAGAGTAAGATGCCAGCTCCTTTCATTCAGTCAGTAGCTTCAATCATTTCTGGTATATGAATAACATGATGTTTTTCAATGGCAAAAATCAATGAATATTGTAAATGCACAAACAGTAATTTCTCCGCATTGCAAGGTGCAATTCTGAAATTTTTTGCTTTTTCCTGCTCCTCTTAGCATGATAAAGAAGATTCAAAGAGAGTGAGATGCCAGCTCCTTTCATTCAGTCAGTAGCTTCAATCATTTCTGGACGTTTTTCAATGGCAAAAATCAATGAATATTGTAAATGCACAAACAGTAATTTCTCCGCATTGCAAGGTGCAATTTTGAAATTTTTTGCTTTTTCCTGCTCCTCTTAGCATGATAAAGAAGATTCAAAGAGAGTGAGATGCCAGCTCCTTTCATTCAGTCAGTAGCTTCAATCATTTCTGGACGTTTTTCAATGGCAAAAATCAATGAATATTGTAAATGCACAAACAGTAATTTCTCCGCATTGCAAGGTGCAATTCTGAAATTTTTTGCTTTTTCCTGCTCCTCTTAGCATGATAAAGAAGATTCAAAGAGAGTGAGATGCCAGGTCCTTTCATTCAGTCAGTAGCTTCAAACATTTCTGGTATATGAATAATATGATGTTTTTCAATGGCAAAAATCAATGAATATTGTAAAAGCACAAACAGTAATTTCTCCGCATTGCAAGGTGCAATTCTGAAATTTTTTGCTTTTTCCTGCTCCTCTTAGCATGATAAAGAAGATTCAAAGAGAGTGAGATGCCAGCTCCTTTCATTCAGTCAGTAGCTTCAATCATTTCTGGACGTTTTTCAATGGCAAAAATCAATGAATATTGTAAATGCACAAACAGTAATTTCTCCGCATTGCAAGGTGCAATTCTGAAATTTTTTGCTTTTTCCTGCTCCTCTTAGCATGATAAAGAAGATTCAAAGAGAGTGAGATGCCAGCTCCTTTCATTCAGTCAGTAGCTTCAATCATTTCTGGTATATGAATAACATGATGTTTTTCAATGGCAAAAATCAATGAATATTGTAAATGCACAAACAGTAATTTCTCCGCATTGCAAGTTGCAATTCTGAAATTTTTTGCTTTTTCCTGCTCCTCTTAGCATGATAAAGAAGATTCAAAGAGAGTGAGATGCCAGCTCCTTTCATTCAGTCAGTAGCTTCAATCATTTCTGGACGTTTTTCAATGGCAAAAATCAATGAATATTGTAAATGCACAAACAGTAATTTCTCCGCATTGCAAGGTGCAATTCTGAAATTTTTTGCTTTTTCCTGCTCCTCTTAGCATGATAAAGAAGATTCAAAGAGAGTGAGATGCCAGCTCCTTTCATTCAGTCAGTAGCTTCAATCATTTCTGGACGTTTTTCAATGGCAAAAATCAATGAATATTGTAAATGCACAAACAGTAATTTCTCCGCATTGCAAGGTGCAATTCTGAAATTTTTTGCTTTTTCCTGCTCCTCTTAGCATGACAAAGAAGATTCAAAGAGAGTAAGATGCCAGCTCCTTTCATTCAGTCAGTAGCTTCAATCATTTCTGGTATATGAATAACATGATGTTTTTCAATGGCAAAAATCAATGAATATTGTAAATGCACAAACAGTAATTTCTCCGCATTGCAAGGTGCAATTCTGAAATTTTTTGCTTTTTCCTGCTCCTCTTAGCATGATAAAGAAGATTCAAAGAGAGTGAGATGCCAGCTCCTTTCATTCAGTCAGTAGCTTCAATCATTTCTGGACGTTTTTCAATGGCAAAAATCAATGAATATTGTAAATGCACAAACAGTAATTTCTCCGCATTGCAAGGTGCAATTCTGAAATTTTTTGCTTTTTCCTGCTCCTCTTAGCATGATAAAGAAGATTCAAAGAGAGTGAGATGCCAGCTCCTTTCATTCAGTCAGTAGCTTCAATCATTTCTGGACGTTTTTCAATGGCAAAAATCAATGAATATTGTAAATGCACAAACAGTAATTTCTCCGCATTGCAAGGTGCAATTCTGAAATTTTTTGCTTTTTCCTGCTCCTCTTAGCATGATAAAGAAGATTCAAAGAGAGTGAGATGCCAGGTCCTTTCATTCAGTCAGTAGCTTCAAACATTTCTGGTATATGAATAATATGATGTTTTTCAATGGCAAAAATCAATGAATATTGTAAAAGCACAAACAGTAATTTCTCCGCATTGCAAGGTGCAATTCTGAAATTTTTTGCTTTTTCCTGCTCCTCTTAGCATGATAAAGAAGATTCAAAGAGAGTGAGATGCCAGCTCCTTTCATTCAGTCAGTAGCTTCAATCATTTCTGGACGTTTTTCAATGGCAAAAATCAATGAATATTGTAAATGCACAAACAGTAATTTCTCCGCATTGCAAGGTGCAATTCTGAAATTTTTTGCTTTTTCCTGCTCCTCTTAGCATGATAAAGAAGATTCAAAGAGAGTGAGATGCCAGCTCCTTTCATTCAGTCAGTAGCTTCAATCATTTCTGGTATATGAATAACATGATGTTTTTCAATGGCAAAAATCAATGAATATTGTAAATGCACAAACAGTAATTTCTCCGCATTGCAAGTTGCAATTCTGAAATTTTTTGCTTTTTCCTGCTCCTCTTAGCATGATAAAGAAGACTCAAAGAGAGTGAGATGCCAGCTCCTTTCATTCAGTCAGTAGCTTCAATCATTTCTGGACGTTTTTCAATGGCAAAAATCAATGAATATTGTAAATGCACAAACAGTAATTTCTCCGCATTGCAAGGTGCAATTCTGAAATTTTTTGCTTTTTCCTGCTCCTCTTAGCATGATAAAGAAGATTCAAAGAGAGTGAGATGCCAGCTCCTTTCATTCAGTCAGTAGCTTCAATCATTTCTGGACGTTTTTCAATGGCAAAAATCAATGAATATTGTAAATGCACAAACAGTAATTTCTCCGCATTGCAAGGTGCAATTCTGAAATTTTTTGCTTTTTCCTGCTCCTCTTAGCATGATAAAGAAGATTCAAAGAGAGTGAGATGCCAGCTCCTTTCATTCAGTCAGTAGCTTCAAACATTTCTGGTATATGAATAACATGATGTTTTTCAATGGCAAAAATCAATGAATATTGTAAATGCACAAACAGTAATTTCTCCGCATTGCAAGGTGCAATTCTGAAATTTTTTGCTTTTTCCTGCTCCTCTTAGCATGATAAAGAAGATTCAAAGAGAGTGAGATGCCAGCTGCTTTCATTCAGTCAGTAGCTTCAATCATTTCTGGTATATGAATAACATGATGTTTTTCAATGGCAAAAATCAATGAATATTGTAAATGCACAAACAGTAATTTCTCCACATTGTAAGGTGCAATTCTGAAATTTTTTGCTTTTTCCTGCTCCTCTTAGCATGATAAAGAAGATTCAAAGAGAGTGAGATGCCAGCTCCTTTCATTCAGTCAGTAGCTTCAATCATTTCTGGACGTTTTTCAATGGCAAAAATCAATGAATATTGTAAATGCACAAACAGTAATTTCTCCGCATTGCAAGGTGCAATTCTGAAATTTTTTGCTTTTTCCTGCTCCTCTTAGCATGATAAAGAAGATTCAAAGAGAGTGAGATGCCAGCTCCTTTCATTCAGTCAGTAGCTACAAACATTTCTGGTATATGAATAACATGATGTTTTTCAATGGCAAAAATCAATGAATATTGTAAATGCACAAACAGTAATTTCTCCGCATTGCAAGGTGCAATTCTGAAATTTTTTGCTTTTTCCTGCTCCTCTTAGCATGATAAAGAAGATTCAAAGAGAGTGAGATGCCAGCTCCTTTCATTCAGTCAGTAGCTTCAATCATTTCTGGACGTTTTTCAATGGCAAAAATCAATGAATATTGTAAATGCACAAACAGTAATTTCTCCGCATTGCAAGGTGCAATTCTGAAATTTTTTGCTTTTTCCTGCTCCTCTTAGCATGATAAAGAAGATTCAAAGAGAGTGAGATGCCAGCTCCTTTCATTCAGTCAGTAGCTTCAATCATTTCTGGACGTTTTTCAATGTCAAAAATCAATGAATATTGTAAATGCACAAACAGTAATTTCTCCGCATTGCAAGGTGCAATTCTGAAATTTTTTGCTTTTTCCTGCTCCTCTTAGCATGACAAAGAAGATTCAAAGAGAGTAAGATGCCAGCTCCTTTCATTCAGTCAGTAGCTTCAATCATTTCTGGTATATGAATAACATGATGTTTTTCAATGGCAAAAATCAATGAATATTGTAAATGCACAAACAGTAATTTCTCCGCATTGCAAGGTGCAATTCTGAAATTTTTTGCTTTTTCCTGCTCCTCTTAGCATGATAAAGAAGATTCAAAGAGAGTGAGATGCCAGCTCCTTTCATTCAGTCAGTAGCTTCAATCATTTCTGGACGTTTTTCAATGGCAAAAATCAATGAATATTGTAAATGCACAAACAGTAATTTCTCCGCATTGCAAGGTGCAATTCTGAAATTTTTTGCTTTTTCCTGCTCCTCTTAGCATGATAAAGAAGATTCAAAGAGAGTGAGATGCCAGCTCCTTTCATTCAGTCAGTAGCTTCAATCATTTCTGGACGTTTTTCAATGGCAAAAATCAATGAATATTGTAAATGCACAAACAGTAATTTCTCCGCATTGCAAGGTGCAATTCTGAAATTTTTTGCTTTTTCCTGCTCCTCTTAGCATGATAAAGAAGATTCAAAGAGAGTGAGATGCCAGCTCCTTTCATTCAGTCAGTAGCTACAAACATTTCTGGTATATGAATAACATGATGTTTTTCAATGGCAAAAATCAATGAATATTGTAAATGCACAAACAGTAATTTCTCCGCATTGCAAGGTGCAATTCTGAAATTTTTTGCTTTTTCCTGCTCCTCTTAGCATGATAAAGAAGATTCAAAGAGAGTGAGATGCCAGCTCCTTTCATTCAGTCAGTAGCTTCAATCATTTCTGGACGTTTTTCAATGGCAAAAATCAATGAATATTGTAAATGCACAAACAGTAATTTCTCCGCATTGCAAGGTGCAATTCTGAAATTTTTTGCTTTTTCCTGCTCCTCTTAGCATGATAAAGAAGATTCAAAGAGAGTGAGATGCCAGCTCCTTTCATTCAGTCAGTAGCTTCAATCATTTCTGGACGTTTTTCAATGGCAAAAATCAATGAATATTGTAAATGCACAAACAGTAATTTCTCCGCATTGCAAGGTGCAATTCTGAAATTTTTTGCTTTTTCCTGCTCCTCTTAGCATGACAAAGAAGATTCAAAGAGAGTAAGATGCCAGCTCCTTTCATTCAGTCAGTAGCTTCAATCATTTCTGGTATATGAATAACATGATGTTTTTCAATGGCAAAAATCAATGAATATTGTAAATGCACAAACAGTAATTTCTCCGCATTGCAAGGTGCAATTCTGAAATTTTTTGCTTTTTCCTGCTCCTCTTAGCATGATAAAGAAGATTCAAAGAGAGTGAGATGCCAGCTCCTTTCATTCAGTCAGTAGCTTCAATCATTTCTGGACGTTTTTCAATGGCAAAAATCAATGAATATTGTAAATGCACAAACAGTAATTTCTCCGCATTGCAAGGTGCAATTCTGAAATTTTTTGCTTTTTCCTGCTCCTCTTAGCATGATAAAGAAGATTCAAAGAGAGTGAGATGCCAGCTCCTTTCATTCAGTCAGTAGCTTCAATCATTTCTGGACGTTTTTCAATGGCAAAAATCAATGAATATTGTAAATGCACAAACAGTAATTTCTCCGCATTGCAAGGTGCAATTCTGAAATTTTTTGCTTTTTCCTGCTCCTCTTAGCATGATAAAGAAGATTCAAAGAGAGTGAGATGCCAGCTCCTTTCATTCAGTCAGTAGCTTCAAACATTTCTGGTATATGAATAATATGATGTTTTTCAATGGCAAAAATCAATGAATATTGTAAAAGCACAAACAGTAATTTCTCCGCATTGCAAGGTGCAATTCTGAAATTTTTTGCTTTTTCCTGCTCCTCTTAGCATGATAAAGAAGATTCAAAGAGAGTGAGATGCCAGCTCCTTTCATTCAGTCAGTAGCTTCAATCATTTCTGGACGTTTTTCAATGGCAAAAATCAATGAATATTGTAAATGCACAAACAGTAATTTCTCCGCATTGCAAGGTGCAATTCTGAAATTTTTTGCTTTTTCCTGCTCCTCTTAGCATGATAAAGAAGATTCAAAGAGAGTGAGATGCCAGCTCCTTTCATTCAGTCAGTAGCTTCAATCATTTCTGGACGTTTTTCAATGGCAAAAATCAATGAATATTGTAAATGCACAAACAGTAATTTCTCCGCATTGCAAGGTGCAATTCTGAAATTTTTTGCTTTTTCCTGCTCCTCTTAGCATGACAAAGAAGATTCAAAGAGAGTAAGATGCCAGCTCCTTTCATTCAGTCAGTAGCTTCAATCATTTCTGGTATATGAATAACATGATGTTTTTCAATGGCAAAAATCAATGAATATTGTAAATGCACAAACAGTAATTTCTCCGCATTGCAAGGTGCAATTCTGAAATTTTTTGCTTTTTCCTGCTCCTCTTAGCATGATAAAGAAGATTCAAAGAGAGTGAGATGCCAGCTCCTTTCATTCAGTCAGTAGCTTCAATCATTTCTGGACGTTTTTCAATGGCAAAAATCAATGAATATTGTAAATGCACAAACAGTAATTTCTCCGCATTGCAAGGTGCAATTCTGAAATTTTTTGCTTTTTCCTGCTCCTCTTAGCATGATAAAGAAGATTCAAAGAGAGTGAGATGCCAGCTCCTTTCATTCAGTCAGTAGCTTCAATCATTTCTGGACGTTTTTCAATGGCAAAAATCAATGAATATTGTAAATGCACAAACAGTAATTTCTCCGCATTGCAAGGTGCAATTCTGAAATTTTTTGCTTTTTCCTGCTCCTCTTAGCATGATAAAGAAGATTCAAAGAGAGTGAGATGCCAGGTCCTTTCATTCAGTCAGTAGCTTCAAACATTTCTGGTATATGAATAATATGATGTTTTTCAATGGCAAAAATCAATGAATATTGTAAAAGCACAAACAGTAATTTCTCCGCATTGCAAGGTGCAATTCTGAAATTTTTTGCTTTTTCCTGCTCCTCTTAGCATGATAAAGAAGATTCAAAGAGAGTGAGATGCCAGCTCCTTTCATTCAGTCAGTAGCTTCAATCATTTCTGGACGTTTTTCAATGGCAAAAATCAATGAATATTGTAAATGCACAAACAGTAATTTCTCCGCATTGCAAGGTGCAATTCTGAAATTTTTTGCTTTTTCCTGCTCCTCTTAGCATGATAAAGAAGATTCAAAGAGAGTGAGATGCCAGCTCCTTTCATTCAGTCAGTAGCTTCAATCATTTCTGGTATATGAATAACATGATGTTTTTCAATGGCAAAAATCAATGAATATTGTAAATGCACAAACAGTAATTTCTCCGCATTGCAATTTGCAATTCTGAAATTTTTTGCTTTTTCCTGCTCCTCTTAGCATGATAAAGAAGATTCAAAGAGAGTGAGATGCCAGCTCCTTTCATTCAGTCAGTAGCTTCAATCATTTCTGGACGTTTTTCAATGGCAAAAATCAATGAATATTGTAAATGCACAAACAGTAATTTCTCCGCATTGCAAGGTGCAATTCTGAAATTTTATGCTTTTTCCTGCTCCTCTTACCATGATAAAGAAGATTCAAAGAGAGTGAGATGCCAGCTCCTTTCATTCAGTCAGTAGCTTCAATCATTTCTGGACGTTTTTCAATGGCAAAAATCAATGAATATTGTAAATGCACAAACAGTAATTTCTCCGCATTGCAAGGTGCAATTCTGAAATTTTTTGCTTTTTCCTGCTCCTCTTAGCATGACAAAGAAGATTCAAAGAGAGTAAGATGCCAGCTCCTTTCATTCAGTCAGTAGCTTCAATCATTTCTGGTATATGAATAACATGATGTTTTTCAATGGCAAAAATCAATGAATATTGTAAATGCACAAACAGTAATTTCTCCGCATTGCAAGGTGCAATTCTGAAATTTTTTGCTTTTTCCTGCTCCTCTTAGCATGATAAAGAAGATTCAAAGAGAGTGAGATGCCAGCTCCTTTCATTCAGTCAGTAGCTTCAATCATTTCTGGACGTTTTTCAATGGCAAAAATCAATGAATATTGTAAATGCACAAACAGTAATTTCTCCGCATTGCAAGGTGCAATTCTGAAATTTTTTGCTTTTTCCTGCTCCTCTTAGCATGATAAAGAAGATTCAAAGAGAGTGAGATGCCAGCTCCTTTCATTCAGTCAGTAGCTTCAATCATTTCTGGACGTTTTTCAATGGCAAAAATCAATGAATATTGTAAATGCACAAACAGTAATTTCTCCGCATTGCAAGGTGCAATTCTGAAATTTTTTGCTTTTTCCTGCTCCTCTTAGCATGATAAAGAAGATTCAAAGAGAGTGAGATGCCAGGTCCTTTCATTCAGTCAGTAGCTTCAAACATTTCTGGTATATGAATAATATGATGTTTTTCAATGGCAAAAATCAATGAATATTGTAAAAGCACAAACAGTAATTTCTCCGCATTGCAAGGTGCAATTCTGAAATTTTTTGCTTTTTCCTGCTCCTCTTAGCATGATAAAGAAGATTCAAAGAGAGTGAGATGCCAGCTCCTTTCATTCAGTCAGTAGCTTCAATCATTTCTGGACGTTTTTCAATGGCAAAAATCAATGAATATTGTAAATGCACAAACAGTAATTTCTCCGCATTGCAAGGTGCAATTCTGAAATTTTTTGCTTTTTCCTGCTCCTCTTAGCATGATAAAGAAGATTCAAAGAGAGTGAGATGCCAGCTCCTTTCATTCAGTCAGTAGCTTCAATCATTTCTGGTATATGAATAACATGATGTTTTTCAATGGCAAAAATCAATGAATATTGTAAATGCACAAACAGTAATTTCTCCGCATTGCAAGTTGCAATTCTGAAATTTTTTGCTTTTTCCTGCTCCTCTTAGCATGATAAAGAAGACTCAAAGAGAGTGAGATGCCAGCTCCTTTCATTCAGTCAGTAGCTTCAATCATTTCTGGACGTTTTTCAATGGCAAAAATCAATGAATATTGTAAATGCACAAACAGTAATTTCTCCGCATTGCAAGGTGCAATTCTGAAATTTTTTGCTTTTTCCTGCTCCTCTTAGCATGATAAAGAAGATTCAAAGAGAGTGAGATGCCAGCTCCTTTCATTCAGTCAGTAGCTTCAATCATTTCTGGACGTTTTTCAATGGCAAAAATCAATGAATATTGTAAATGCACAAACAGTAATTTCTCCGCATTGCAAGGTGCAATTCTGAAATTTTTTGCTTTTTCCTGCTCCTCTTAGCATGATAAAGAAGATTCAAAGAGAGTGAGATGCCAGCTCCTTTCATTCAGTCAGTAGCTTCAAACATTTCTGGTATATGAATAACATGATGTTTTTCAATGGCAAAAATCAATGAATATTGTAAATGCACAAACAGTAATTTCTCCGCATTGCAAGGTGCAATTCTGAAATTTTTTGCTTTTTCCTGCTCCTCTTAGCATGATAAAGAAGATTCAAAGAGAGTGAGATGCCAGCTGCTTTCATTCAGTCAGTAGCTTCAATCATTTCTGGTATATGAATAACATGATGTTTTTCAATGGCAAAAATCAATGAATATTGTAAATGCACAAACAGTAATTTCTCCACATTGTAAGGTGCAATTCTGAAATTTTTTGCTTTTTCCTGCTCCTCTTAGCATGATAAAGAAGATTCAAAGAGAGTGAGATGCCAGCTCCTTTCATTCAGTCAGTAGCTTCAATCATTTCTGGACGTTTTTCAATGGCAAAAATCAATGAATATTGTAAATGCACAAACAGTAATTTCTCCGCATTGCAAGGTGCAATTCTGAAATTTTTTGCTTTTTCCTGCTCCTCTTAGCATGATAAAGAAGATTCAAAGAGAGTGAGATGCCAGCTCCTTTCATTCAGTCAGTAGCTACAAACATTTCTGGTATATGAATAACATGATGTTTTTCAATGGCAAAAATCAATGAATATTGTAAATGCACAAACAGTAATTTCTCCGCATTGCAAGGTGCAATTCTGAAATTTTTTGCTTTTTCCTGCTCCTCTTAGCATGATAAAGAAGATTCAAAGAGAGTGAGATGCCAGCTCCTTTCATTCAGTCAGTAGCTTCAATCATTTCTGGACGTTTTTCAATGGCAAAAATCAATGAATATTGTAAATGCACAAACAGTAATTTCTCCGCATTGCAAGGTGCAATTCTGAATTTTTTTGCTTTTTCCTGCTCCTCTTAGCATGACAAAGAAGATTCAAAGAGAGTAAGATGCCAGCTCCTTTCATTCAGTCAGTAGCTTCAATCATTTCTGGTATATGAATAACATGATGTTTTTCAATGGCAAAAATCAATGAATATTGTAAATGCACAAACAGTAATTTCTCCGCATTGCAAGGTGCAATTCTGAAATTTTTTGCTTTTTCCTGCTCCTCTTAGCATGATAAAGAAGATTCAAAGAGAGTGAGATGCCAGCTCCTTTCATTCAGTCAGTAGCTTCAATCATTTCTGGACGTTTTTCAATGGCAAAAATCAATGAATATTGTAAATGCACAAACAGTAATTTCTCCGCATTGCAAGGTGCAATTCTGAAATTTTTTGCTTTTTCCTGCTCCTCTTAGCATGATAAAGAAGATTCAAAGAGAGTGAGATGCCAGCTCCTTTCATTCAGTCAGTAGCTTCAATCATTTCTGGACGTTTTTCAATGGCAAAAATCAATGAATATTGTAAATGCACAAACAGTAATTTCTCCGCATTGCAAGGTGCAATTCTGAAATTTTTTGCTTTTTCCTGCTCCTCTTAGCATGATAAAGAAGATTCAAAGAGAGTGAGATGCCAGGTCCTTTCATTCAGTCAGTAGCTTCAAACATTTCTGGTATATGAATAATATGATGTTTTTCAATGGCAAAAATCAATGAATATTGTAAAAGCACAAACAGTAATTTCTCCGCATTGCAAGGTGCAATTCTGAAATTTTTTGCTTTTTCCTGCTCCTCTTAGCATGATAAAGAAGATTCAAAGAGAGTGAGATGCCAGCTCCTTTCATTCAGTCAGTAGCTTCAATCATTTCTGGACGTTTTTCAATGGCAAAAATCAATGAATATTGTAAATGCACAAACAGTAATTTCTCCGCATTGCAAGGTGCAATTCTGAAATTTTTTGCTTTTTCCTGCTCCTCTTAGCATGATAAAGAAGATTCAAAGAGAGTGAGATGCCAGCTCCTTTCATTCAGTCAGTAGCTTCAATCATTTCTGGTATATGAATAACATGATGTTTTTCAATGGCAAAAATCAATGAATATTGTAAATGCACAAACAGTAATTTCTCCGCATTGCAAGTTGCAATTCTGAAATTTTTTGCTTTTTCCTGCTCCTCTTAGCATGATAAAGAAGATTCAAAGAGAGTGAGATGCCAGCTCCTTTCATTCAGTCAGTAGCTTCAATCATTTCTGGACGTTTTTCAATGGCAAAAATCAATGAATATTGTAAATGCACAAACAGTAATTTCTCCGCATTGCAAGGTGCAATTCTGAAATTTTTTGCTTTTTCCTGCTCCTCTTAGCATGATAAAGAAGATTCAAAGAGAGTGAGATGCCAGCTCCTTTCATTCAGTCAGTAGCTTCAATCATTTCTGGACGTTTTTCAATGGCAAAAATCAATGAATATTGTAAATGCACAAACAGTAATTTCTCCGCATTGCAAGGTGCAATTCTGAAATTTTTTGCTTTTTCCTGCTCCTCTTAGCATGACAAAGAAGATTCAAAGAGAGTAACATGCCAGCTCCTTTCATTCAGTCAGTAGCTTCAATAATTTCTGGTATATGAATAACATGATGTTTTTCAATGGCAAAAATCAATGAATATTGTAAATGCACAAACAGTAATTTCTCCGCATTGCAAGGTGCAATTCTGAAATTTTTTGCTTTTTCCTGCTCCTCTTAGCATGATAAAGAAGATTCAAAGAGAGTGAGATGCCAGCTCCTTTCATTCAGTCAGTAGCTTCAATCATTTCTGGACGTTTTTCAATGGCAAAAATCAATGAATATTGTAAATGCACAAACAGTAATTTCTCCGCATTGCAAGGTGCAATTCTGAAATTTTTTGCTTTTTCCTGCTCCTCTTAGCATGATAAAGAAGATTCAAAGAGAGTGAGATGCCAGCTCCTTTCATTCAGTCAGTAGCTTCAATCATTTCTGGACGTTTTTCAATGGCAAAAATCAATGAATATTGTAAATGCACAAACAGTAATTTCTCCGCATTGCAAGGTGCAATTCTGAAATTTTTTGCTTTTTCCTGCTCCTCTTAGCATGATAAAGAAGATTCAAAGAGAGTGAGATGCCAGGTCCTTTCATTCAGTCAGTAGCTTCAAACATTTCTGGTATATGAATAATATGATGTTTTTCAATGGCAAAAATCAATGAATATTGTAAAAGCACAAACAGTAATTTCTCCGCATTGCAAGGTGCAATTCTGAAATTTTTTGCTTTTTCCTGCTCCTCTTAGCATGATAAAGAAGATTCAAAGAGAGTGAGATGCCAGCTCCTTTCATTCAGTCAGTAGCTTCAATCATTTCTGGACGTTTTTCAATGGCAAAAATCAATGAATATTGTAAATGCACAAACAGTAATTTCTCCGCATTGCAAGGTGCAATTCTGAAATTTTTTGCTTTTTCCTGCTCCTCTTAGCATGATAAAGAAGATTCAAAGAGAGTGAGATGCCAGCTCCTTTCATTCAGTCAGTAGCTTCAATCATTTCTGGTATATGAATAACATGATGTTTTTCAATGGCAAAAATCAATGAATATTGTAAATGCACAAACAGTAATTTCTCCGCATTGCAAGTTGCAATTCTGAAATTTTTTGCTTTTTCCTGCTCCTCTTAGCATGATAAAGAAGACTCAAAGAGAGTGAGATGCCAGCTCCTTTCATTCAGTCAGTAGCTTCAATCATTTCTGGACGTTTTTCAATGGCAAAAATCAATGAATATTGTAAATGCACAAACAGTAATTTCTCCGCATTGCAAGGTGCAATTCTGAAATTTTTTGCTTTTTCCTGCTCCTCTTAGCATGATAAAGAAGATTCAAAGAGAGTGAGATGCCAGCTCCTTTCATTCAGTCAGTAGCTTCAATCATTTCTGGACGTTTTTCAATGGCAAAAATCAATGAATATTGTAAATGCACAAACAGTAATTTCTCCGCATTGCAAGGTGCAATTCTGAAATTTTTTGCTTTTTCCTGCTCCTCTTAGCATGATAAAGAAGATTCAAAGAGAGTGAGATGCCAGCTCCTTTCATTCAGTCAGTAGCTTCAAACATTTCTGGTATATGAATAACATGATGTTTTTCAATGGCAAAAATCAATGAATATTGTAAATGCACAAACAGTAATTTCTCCGCATTGCAAGGTGCAATTCTGAAATTTTTTGCTTTTTCCTGCTCCTCTTAGCATGATAAAGAAGATTCAAAGAGAGTGAGATGCCAGCTGCTTTCATTCAGTCAGTAGCTTCAATCATTTCTGGTATATGAATAACATGATGTTTTTCAATGGCAAAAATCAATGAATATTGTAAATGCACAAACAGTAATTTCTCCACATTGTAAGGTGCAATTCTGAAATTTTTTGCTTTTTCCTGCTCCTCTTAGCATGATAAAGAAGATTCAAAGAGAGTGAGATGCCAGCTCCTTTCATTCAGTCAGTAGCTTCAATCATTTCTGGACGTTTTTCAATGGCAAAAATCAATGAATATTGTAAATGCACAAACAGTAATTTCTCCGCATTGCAAGGTGCAATTCTGAAATTTTTTGCTTTTTCCTGCTCCTCTTAGCATGATAAAGAAGATTCAAAGAGAGTGAGATGCCAGCTCCTTTCATTCAGTCAGTAGCTACAAACATTTCTGGTATATGAATAACATGATGTTTTTCAATGGCAAAAATCAATGAATATTGTAAATGCACAAACAGTAATTTCTCCGCATTGCAAGGTGCAATTCTGAAATTTTTTGCTTTTTCCTGCTCCTCTTAGCATGATAAAGAAGATTCAAAGAGAGTGAGATGCCAGCTCCTTTCATTCAGTCAGTAGCTTCAATCATTTCTGGACGTTTTTCAATGGCAAAAATCAATGAATATTGTAAATGCACAAACAGTAATTTCTCCGCATTGCAAGGTGCAATTCTGAAATTTTTTGCTTTTTCCTGCTCCTCTTAGCATGACAAAGAAGATTCAAAGAGAGTAAGATGCCAGCTCCTTTCATTCAGTCAGTAGCTTCAATCATTTCTGGTATATGAATAACATGATGTTTTTCAATGGCAAAAATCAATGAATATTGTAAATGCACAAACAGTAATTTCTCCGCATTGCAAGGTGCAATTCTGAAATTTTTTGCTTTTTCCTGCTCCTCTTAGCATGATAAAGAAGATTCAAAGAGAGTGAGATGCCAGCTCCTTTCATTCAGTCAGTAGCTTCAATCATTTCTGGACGTTTTTCAATGGTAAAAATCAATGAATATTGTAAATGCACAAACAGTAATTTCTCCACATTGCAAGGTGCAATTCTGAAATTTTTTGCTTTTTCCTGCTCCTCTTAGCATGATAAAGAAGATTCAAAGAGAGTGAGATGCCAGCTTTTTTCATTCAGTCAGTAGCTTCAAACATTTCTGGTATATGAATAACATGATGTTTTTCAATGGCAAAAATCAATGAATATTGTAAATGCACAAACAGTAATTTCTCCGCATTGCAAGGTGCAATTCTGAAATTTTTTGCTTTTTCCTGCTCCTCTTAGCATGATAAAGAAGATTCAAAGAGAGTGAGATGCCAGCTCCTTTCATTCAGTCAGTAGCTTCAATCATTTCTGGATGTTTTTCAATGGCAAAAATCAATGAATATTGTAAATGCACAAACTGTAATTTCTCCGCATTGCAAGGTGCAATTCTGAAATTTTTTGCTTTTTCCTGCTCCTCTTAGCATGATAAAGAAGATTCAAAGAGAGTGAGATGCCAGCTCCTTTCATTCAGTCAGTAGCTTCAATCATTTCTGGACGTTTTTCAATGGCAAAAACCAATGAATATTGTAAATGCACAAACAGTAATTTCTCCGCATTGCAAGGTGCAATTCTGAAATTTTTTGCTTTTTCCTGCTCCTCTTAGCATGATAAAGAAGATTCAAAGAGAGTGAGATGCCAGCTCCTTTCATTCAGTCAGTACCTTCAATCATTTCTGGACGTTTTTCAATGGCAAAAATCAATGAATATTGTAAATGCACAAACAGTAATTTCTCCGCATTGCAAGGTGCAATTCTGAAATTTTTTGCTTTTTCCCGCTCCTCTTAGCATGATAAAGAAGATTCAAAGAGAGTGAGGTGCCAGCTCCTTTCATTCAGTCAGTAGCTTCAAACATTTCTGGTATATGAATAACATGTTTTTCAATGGCAAAAATCAATGAATATTGTAAATGCACAAACAGTAATTTCTCCGCATTGCAAGGTGCAATTCTGAAATTTTTTGCTTTTTCCTGCTCCTCTTAGCATGATAAAGAAGATTCAAAGAGAGTGAGATGCCAGCTCCTTTCATTCAGTCAGTAGCTTCAATCATTTCTGGACGTTTTTCAATGGCAAAAATCAATGAATATTGTAAATGCACAAACAGTAATTTCTCCGCATTGCAAGGTGCAATTCTGAAATTTTTTGCTTTTTCCTGCTCCTCTTAGCATGATAAAGAAGATTCAAAGAGAGTGAGATGTCAGCTCCTTTCATTCAGTCAGTAGCTTCAAACATTTCTGGTACATGAATAACATGATGTTTTTCAATGGCAAAAATCAATGAATATTGTAAATGCACAAACAGTAATTTCTCCGCATTGCAAGGTGCAATTCTGAAATTTTTTGCTTTTTCCTGCTCCTCTTAGCATGATAAAGAAGATTCAAAGAGAGTGAGATGCCAGCTCCTTTCATTCAGTCAGTAGCTTCAATCATTTCTGGATGTTTTTCAATGGCAAAAATCAATGAATATTGTAAATGCACAAACAGTAATTTCTCCGCATTGCAAGGTGCAATTCTGAAATTTTTTGCTTTTTCCTGCTCCTCTTAGCATGATAAAGAAGATTCAAGGAGAGTGAGATGCCAGCTCCTTTCGTTCAGTCAGTAGCTTCAATCATTTCTGGACGTTTTTCAATGGCAAAAATCATTGAATATTATAAATGCACAAACAGTAATTTCTCCGCATTGCAAGGTGCAATTCTGAAATTTTTTGCTTTTTCCCGCTCCTCTTAGCATGATAAAGAAGATTCAAAGAGAGTGAGGTGCCAGCTCCTTTCATTCAGTCAGTAGCTTCAAACATTTCTGGTATATGAATAACATGTTTTTCAATGGCAAAAATCAATGAATATTGTAAATGCACAAACAGTAATTTCTCCGCATTGCAAGGTGCAATTCTGAAATTTTTTGCTTTTTCCTGCTCCTCTTAGCATGATAAAGAAGATTCAAAGAGAGTGAGATGCCAGCTCCTTTCATTCAGTCAGTAGCTTCAATCATTTCTGGACGTTTTTCAATGGCAAAAATCAATGAATATTGTAAATGCACAAACAGTAATTTCTCCGCATTGCAAGGTGCAATTCTGAAATTTTTTGCTTTTTCCTGCTCCTCTTAGCATGATAAAGAAGATTCAAAGAGAGTGAGATGTCAGCTCCTTTCATTCAGTCAGTAGCTTCAAACATTTCTGGTATATGAATAACATGATGTTTTTCAATGGCAAAAATCAATGAATATTGTAAATGCACAAACAGTAATTTCTCCGCATTGCAAGGTGCAATTCTGAAATTTTTTGCTTTTTCCTGCTCCTCTTAGCATGATAAAGAAGATTCAAAGAGAGTGAGATGCCAGCTCCTTTCATTCAGTCAGTAGCTTCAATCATTTCTGGATGTTTTTCAATGGCAAAAATCAATGAATATTGTAAATGCACAAACAGTAATTTCTCCGCATTGCAAGGTGCAATTCTGAAATTTTTTGCTTTTTCCTGCTCCTCTTAGCATGATAAAGAAGATTCAAAGAGAGTGAGATGCCAGCTCCTTTCGTTCAGTCAGTAGCTTCAATCATTTCTGGACGTTTTTCAATGGCAAAAATCATTGAATATTATAAATGCACAAACAGTAATTTCTCCGCATTGCAAGGTGCAATTCTGAAATTTTTTACTTTTTCCTGCTCCTCTTAGCATGATAAAGAAGATTCAAAGAGAGTGAGATGCCAGCTCCTTTCATTCAGTCAGTAGCTTCAATCATTTCTGGTATATGAATAACATGATGTTTTTCAATGGCAAAAATCAATGAATATTGTAAATGCACAAACAGTAATTTCTCCGCATTGCAAGGTGCAATTCTGAAATTTTTTGCTTATTCCTGCTCCTCTTAGCATGATAAAGAAGATTCAAAGAGAGTGAGATGCCAGCTCCTTTCATTCAGTCAGTAGCTTCAAACATTTCTGGTATATGAATAACATGATGTTTTTCAATGGCAAAAATCAATGAATATTGTAAATGCACAAACAGTAATTTCTCCGCATTGCAAGGTGCAAGTCTGAAATTTTTTGCTTTTTCCTGCTCCTCTTAGCATGATAAAGAAGATTCAAAGAGAGTGAGATGCCAGCTACTTTCATTCAGTCAGTAGCTTCAATCATTTCTGGACGTTTTTCAATGGTAAAAATCAATGAATATTGTAAATGCACAAACAGTAATTTCTCCACATTGCAAGGTGCAATTCTGAAATTTTTTGCTTTTTCCTGCTCCTCTTAGCATGATAAAGAAGATTCAAAGAGAGTGAGATGCCAGCTCCTTTCATTCAGTCAGTAGCTTCAAACATTTCTGGTATATGAATAACATGATGTTTTTCAATGGCAAAAATCAATGAATATTGTAAATGCACAAACAGTAATTTCTCCGCATTGCAAGGTGCAATTCTGAAATTTTTTGCTTTTTCCTGCTCCTCTTAGCATGATAAAGAAGATTCAAAGAGAGTGAGATGCCAGCTCCTTTCATTCAGTCAGTAGCTTCAAACATTTCTGGTATATGAATAACATGATGTTTTTCAATGGCAAAAATCAATGAATATTGTAAATGCACAAACAGTAATTTCTCCGCATTGCAAGGTGCAAGTCTGAAATTTTTTGCTTTTTCCTGCTCCTCTTAGCATGATAAAGAAGATTCAAAGAGAGTGAGATGCCAGCTACTTTCATTCAGTCAGTAGCTTCAATCATTTCTGGACGTTTTTCAATGGTAAAAATCAATGAATATTGTAAATGCACAAACAGTAATTTCTCCACATTGCAAGGTGCAATTCTGAAATTTTTTGCTTTTTCCTGCTCCTCTTAGCATGATAAAGAAGATTCAAAGAGAGTGAGATGCCAGCTCCTTTCATTCAGTCAGTAGCTTCAATAATTTCTGGATGTTTTTCAATGGCAAAAATCAATGAATATTGTAAATGCACAAACTGTAATTTCTCCGCATTGCAAGGTGCAATTCTGAAATTTTTTGCTTTTTCCTGCTCCTCTTAGCATGATAAAGAAGATTCAAAGAGAGTGAGATGCCAGCTCCTTTCATTCAGTCAGTAGCTTCAATCATTTCTGGACATTTTTCAATGGCAAAAACCAATGAATATTGTAAATGCACAAACAGTAATTTCTCCGCATTGCAAGGTGCAATTCTGAAATTTTTTGCTTTTTCCTGCTCCTCTTAGCATGATAAAGAAGATTCAAAGAGAGTGAGATGCCAGCTCCTTTCATTCAGTCAGTACCTTCAATCATTTCTGGACGTTTTTCAATGGCAAAAATCAATGAATATTGTAAATGCACAAACAGTAATTTCTCCGCATTGCAAGGTGCAATTCTGAAATTTTTTGCTTTTTCCTGCTCCTCTTAGCATGATAAAGAAGATTCAAAGAGAGTGAGATGCCAGCTCCTTTCATTCAGTCAGTAGCTTCAAACATTTCTGGTATATGAATAACATGATGTTTTTCAATGGCAAAAATCAATGAATATTGTAAATGCACAAACAGTAATTTCTCCGCATTGCAAGGTGCAATTCTGAAATTTTTTGCTTTTTCCTGCTCCTCTTAGCATGATAAAGAAGATTCAAAGAGAGTGAGATGCCAGCTCTTTTCATTCAGTCAGTAGCTTCAATCATTTCTGGATGTTTTTCAATGGCAAAAATCAATGAATATTGTAAATGCACAAACAGTAATTTCTCCGCATTGCAAGGTGCAATTCTGAAATTTTTTGCTTTTTCCTGCTCCTCTTAGCATGATAAAGAAGATTCAAAGAGATTGTGATGTCAGCTCCTTTCATTCAGTCAGTAGCTTCAAACATTTCTGGTATATGAATAACATGATGTTTTTCAATGGCAAAAATCAATGAATATTGTAAATGCACAAACAGTAATTTCTCCGCATTGCAAGGTGCAATTCTGAAATTTTTTGCTTTTTCCTGCTCCTCTTAGCATGATAAAGAAGATTCAAAGAGAGTGAGATGCCAGCTCCTTTCATTCAGTCAGTAGCTTCAATCATTTCTGGATGTTTTTCAATGGCAAAAATCAATGAATATTGTAAATGCACAAACTGTAATTTCTCCGCATTGCAAGGTGCAATTCTGAAATTTTTTGCTTTTTCCTGCTCCTCTTAGCATGATAAAGAAGATTCAAAGAGAGTGAGATGCCAGCTCCTTTCATTCAGTCAGTAGCTTCAATCATTTCTGGACGTTTTTCAATGGCAAAAACCAATGAATATTGTAAATGCACAAACAGTAATTTCTCCGCATTGCAAGGTGCAATTCTGAAATTTTTTGCTTTTTCCTGCTCCTCTTAGCATGATAAAGAAGATTCAAAGAGAGTGAGATGCCAGCTCCTTTCATTCAGTCAGTACCTTCAATCATTTCTGGACGTTTTTCAATGGCAAAAATCAATGAATATTGTAAATGCACAAACAGTAATTTCTCCGCATTGCAAGGTGCAATTCTGAAATTTTTTGCTTTTTCCCGCTCCTCTGAGCATGATAAAGAAGATTCAAAGAGAGTGAGGTGCCAGCTCCTTTCATTCAGTCAGTAGCTTCAAACATTTCTGGTATATGAATAACATGTTTTTCAATGGCAAAAATCAATGAATATTGTAAATGCACAAACAGTAATTTCTCCGCATTGCAAGGTGCAATTCTGAAATTTTTTGCTTTTTCCTGCTCCTCTTAGCATGATAAAGAAGATTCAAAGAGAGTGAGATGCCAGCTCCTTTCATTCAGTCAGTAGCTTCAATCATTTCTGGACGTTTTTCAATGGCAAAAATCAATGAATATTGTAAATGCACAAACAGTAATTTCTCCGCATTGCAAGGTGCAATTCTGAAATTTTTTGCTTTTTCCTGCTCCTCTTAGCATGATAAAGAAGATTCAAAGAGAGTGAGATGTCAGCTCCTTTCATTCAGTCAGTAGCTTCAAACATTTCTGGTACATGAATAACATGATGTTTTTCAATGGCAAAAATCAATGAATATTGTAAATGCACAAACAGTAATTTCTCCGCATTGCAAGGTGCAATTCTGAAATTTTTTGCTTTTTCCTGCTCCTCTTAGCATGATAAAGAAGATTCAAAGAGAGTGAGATGCCAGCTCCTTTCATTCAGTCAGTAGCTTCAATCATTTCTGGATGTTTTTCAATGGCAAAAATCAATGAATATTGTAAATGCACAAACAGTAATTTCTCCGCATTGCAAGGTGCAATTCTGAAATTTTTTGCTTTTTCCTGCTCCTCTTAGCATGATAAAGAAGATTCAAGGAGAGTGAGATGCCAGCTCCTTTCGTTCAGTCAGTAGCTTCAATCATTTCTGGACGTTTTTCAATGGCAAAAATCATTGAATATTATAAATGCACAAACAGTAATTTCTCCGCATTGCAAGGTGCAATTCTGAAATTTTTTGCTTTTTCCCGCTCCTCTTAGCATGATAAAGAAGATTCAAAGAGAGTGAGGTGCCAGCTCCTTTCATTCAGTCAGCAGCTTCAAACATTTCTGGTATATGAATAACATGTTTTTCAATGGCAAAAATCAATGAATATTGTAAATGCACAAACAGTAATTTCTCCGCATTGCAAGGTGCAATTCTGAAATTTTTTGCTTTTTCCTGCTCCTCTTAGCATGATAAAGAAGATTCAAAGAGAGTGAGATGCCAGCTCCTTTCATTCAGTCAGTAGCTTCAATCATTTCTGGACGTTTTTCAATCTCAAAAATCAATGAATATTGTAAATGCACAAACAGTAATTTCTCCGCATTGCAAGGTGCAATTCTGAAATTTTTTGCTTTTTCCTGCTCCTCTTAGCATGATAAAGAAGATTCAAAGAGAGTGAGATGTCAGCTCCTTTCATTCAGTCAGTAGCTTCAAACATTTCTGGTATATGAATAACATGATGTTTTTCAATGGCAAAAATCAATGAATATTGTAAATGCACAAACAGTAATTTCTCCGCATTGCAAGGTGCAATTCTGAAATTTTTTGCTTTTTCCTGCTCCTCTTAGCATGATAAAGAAGATTCAAAGAGAGTGAGATGCCAGCTCCTTTCATTCAGTCAGTAGCTTCAATCATTTCTGGATGTTTTTCAATGGCAAAAATCAATGAATATTGTAAATGCACAAACAGTAATTTCTCCGCATTGCAAGGTGCAATTCTGAAATTTTTTGCTTTTTCCTGCTCCTCTTAGCATGATAAAGAAGATTCAAAGAGAGTGAGATGCCAGCTCCTTTCGTTCAGTCAGTAGCTTCAATCATTTCTGGACGTTTTTCAATGGCAAAAATCATTGAATATTATAAATGCACAAACAGTAATTTCTCCGCATTGCAAGGTGCAATTCTGAAATTTTTTACTTTTTCCTGCTCCTCTTAGCATGATAAAGAAGATTCAAAGAGAGTGAGATGCCAGCTCCTTTCATTCAGTCAGTAGCTTCAATCATTTCTGGTATATGAATAACATGATGTTTTTCAATGGCAAAAATCAATGAATATTGTAAATGCACAAACAGTAATTTCTCCGCATTGCAAGGTGCAATTCTGAAATTTTTTGCTTTTTCCTGCTCCTCTTAGCATGATAAAGAAGATTCAAAGAGAGTGAGATGCCAGCTCCTTTCATTCAGTCAGTAGCTTCAAACATTTCTGGTATATGAATAACATGATGTTTTTCAATGGCAAAAATCAATGAATATTGTAAATGCACAAACAGTAATTTCTCCGCATTGCAAGGTGCAAGTCTGAAATTTTTTGCTTTTTCCTGCTCCTCTTAGCATGATAAAGAAGATTCAAAGAGAGTGAGATGCCAGCTACTTTCATTCAGTCAGTAGCTTCAATCATTTCTGGACGTTTTTCAATGGTAAAAATCAATGAATATTGTAAATGCACAAACAGTAATTTCTCCACATTGCAAGGTGCAATTCTGAAATTTTTTGCTTTTTCCTGCTCCTCTTAGCATGATAAAGAAGATTCAAAGAGAGTGAGATGCCAGCTCCTTTCATTCAGTCAGTAGCTTCAAACATTTCTGGTATATGAATAACATGATGTTTTTCAATGGCAAAAATCAATGAATATTGTAAATGCACAAACAGTAATTTCTCCGCATTGCAAGGTGCAATTCTGAAATTTTTTGCTTTTTCCTGCTCCTCTTAGCATGATAAAGAAGATTCAAAGAGAGTGAGATGCCAGCTCCTTTCATTCAGTCAGTAGCTTCAAACATTTCTGGTATATGAATAACATGATGTTTTTCAATGGCAAAAATCAATGAATATTGTAAATGCACAAACAGTAATTTCTCCGCATTGCAAGGTGCAAGTCTGAAATTTTTTGCTTTTTCCTGCTCCTCTTAGCATGATAAAGAAGATTCAAAGAGAGTGAGATGCCAGCTACTTTCATTCAGTCAGTAGCTTCAATCATTTCTGGACGTTTTTCAATGGTAAAAATCAATGAATATTGTAAATGCACAAACAGTAATTTCTCCACATTGCAAGGTGCAATTCTGAAATTTTTTGCTTTTTCCTGCTCCTCTTAGCATGATAAAGAAGATTCAAAGAGAGTGAGATGCCAGCTCCTTTCATTCAGTCAGTAGCTTCAATAATTTCTGGATGTTTTTCAATGGCAAAAATCAATGAATATTGTAAATGCACAAACTGTAATTTCTCCGCATTGCAAGGTGCAATTCTGAAATTTTTTGCTTTTTCCTGCTCCTCTTAGCATGATAAAGAAGATTCAAAGAGAGTGAGATGCCAGCTCCTTTCATTCAGTCAGTAGCTTCAATCATTTCTGGACATTTTTCAATGGCAAAAACCAATGAATATTGTAAATGCACAAACAGTAATTTCTCCGCATTGCAAGGTGCAATTCTGAAATTTTTTGCTTTTTCCTGCTCCTCTTAGCATGATAAAGAAGATTCAAAGAGAGTGAGATGCCAGCTCCTTTCATTCAGTCAGTAGCTTCAATAATTTCTGGATGTTTTTCAATGGCAAAAATCAATGAATATTGTAAATGCACAAACTGTAATTTCTCCGCATTGCAAGGTGCAATTCTGAAATTTTTTGCTTTTTCCTGCTCCTCTTAGCATGATAAAGAAGATTCAAAGAGAGTGAGATGCCAGCTCCTTTCATTCAGTCAGTAGCTTCAATCATTTCTGGACATTTTTCAATGGCAAAAACCAATGAATATTGTAAATGCACAAACAGTAATTTCTCCGCATTGCAAGGTGCAATTCTGAAATTTTTTGCTTTTTCCTGCTCCTCTTAGCATGATAAAGAAGATTCAAATAGAGTGAGATGCCAGCTCCTTTCATTCAGTCAGTAGCTTCAATCATTTCTGGATGTTTTTCAATGGCAAAAATCAATGAATATTGTAAATGCACAAACAGTAATTTCTCCGCATTGCAAGGTGCAATTCTGAAATTTTTTGCTTTTTCCTGCTCCTCTTAGCATGATAAAGAAGATTCAAAGAGAGTGAGATGCCAGCTCCTTTCGTTCAGTCAGTAGCTTCAATCATTTCTGGACGTTTTTCAATGGCAAAAATCATTGAATATTATAAATGCACAAACAGTAATTTCTCCGCATTGCAAGGTGCAATTCTGAAATTTTTTACTTTTTCCTGCTCCTCTTAGCATGATAAAGAAGATTCAAAGAGAGTGAGATGCCAGCTCCTTTCATTCAGTCAGTAGCTT